>NC_139516.1:83934146-84214146 GCF_947247035.1 Vipera ursinii | reverse complement strand
AAGGGCAAGAAAGATCAAGAATTGGTCAGCCCTAGCTGAAGAAGAGCTGCATGGTTTTTGGTTGAAACATCTGGTTGGTCTGCAACCACTCATTATGAAGCAGTTTAACAACATACTGCAAGGATGTGAAATTGAAGAGTAGCTAACATCTTGCAAAACCTACCAGATAAGGAAAGAGCCAGCAAAAGGGCAGCACCAGGCAACTACAGGCCAATTACCTGTTTACTAACAACTTTCAAATTGCTAAATTCAGTCCAGCAGCATCTAGCTGAAAACAAGCTCTTTCAATCTGCACAGAAAGGAAACTGTCCAAATAGCAACGGGAGAAAAGATCAGCTCCTAACTGACGAGATGATTTTGGAAGGCTGAAAGAAAAAGGAGACGATTTGAATGTAACTTGGATTGACTACAAGAAGACATTTAACTTCCTGCCACATGACTGGATAATCAAGTGCCTAGAAATAACAGGAGGCAGAAACATCAGAGGTTTTGTGCAAAGATAAATGGCAGACTGGAATACACAGTTGCTGTTCAGTGGTGATATAATAATAATTTATTAAATTTATATGCCACGTGTCTCCCAGTAACTCTGGAAATTTTAAAGCAAAATATGCCAAAAAATTCCCACTTACCTTTCTTATTGCTTCCTTATTTTCCATGGTCAACGTGTAGCTTTTTCACTTTTGCATTCCTTATGTGTCTCAATCTCCTGGGCTAAAACTCTGCTGCTTATTTTTCCTAACAATACCAGGTGCATGTTTGACCACTCATCCATTTTTAATACATTGATATATTAACCCAGTGCAACAATATGACCTAGACCAATGTGCTCCTTCACCTTTGTCCCATCATCACATGGCAATAACAAAATGAGGATATTAATTTTAAACACAGTTCAGAAGAGCCACAAGTTGGCCACTAATAAAATTAGGGATCTACATCATTCTCCTGTTCAGTTTGACAGTGCAATTTTCCAATCTGGCTATTTTTACCTATAAACACACACATATTAAACATTCACTGGATGAACAGAACGCATTAGAATTATGATTTCTTGCTCTGAATGGCTGAAGAATCTCTTTCAGTTTTGTTTAACCTTTTTTTAAAAAAAACATTTTAAGCTTACTAAAAAGGCTAGGCGTTTCGCAGGTAGGTTTCTTCCCTTCCCTTGAACTTCCTGAACTGACCACTGAATATCACCAGGATCATTCCATAAAGTGCTGGAGAAGAGAATTGTCTAGAAAGGAAGACTAATGCTGCTCTGGCATGTTAGGGTTTTAAGGACTAAACAAGAAGGGGGCAACCCCCCTCCTTTAGTCATTTTGTACCTTTTAAATATTGTAACTTCACATCATTTCAGGAGATAGGGAAAGGAAAGAATGGATGCTAACTGGATTATGCTTGTGGGTAGAATTTTATTTCTGAAGTCTCCCAATAGAGTGCCCAGACAGGAGGTCCAAAAGCTCACTCAGCAGCCTTTTACAACAACTGATTCCATTATGACCAATATACTTGTAGAGCAGAGGACCCCAACCTATGGGCCACAGCCAACCACCAGTCTGTGGCCTCTTGGACACTGGGCCGCATGAATGGCTGGCCAGTGCGTGCACGCATGTGTGCACACTCACCGCCCCTTGCACTGGTGCTAGCCCAGCCATGAGCCTCACATCAGTGCTAGCCAAGGCACAAGCTGCAAGCCTCTCACCAGCGCTAGCCCAGCCGCGAGCTGCAATCCTCTTGCCATCACTAGTTGAGCTGCAAGCCTCTCACTGGTACTAGCAGAGCTGTAAGCCTCTCACCAGTGCTAGTAGAGCTGGGAGCTGCATCTTGGCACTAGCCGAGCTGTGAGCCATGCACCAGTGCTAGCAGTCGCATTTGCGGAGCGAGCATGCTCATGGCCCTGTTCTCATGCATGCACATGCAGCCACATTTGCCTATGTGTGCATGCACGCATAAGGCTGCCTGCCCCTCCCTTTCCCACCAGGCTGACAACCCAGAAAGGTTAGTGACCCCTGTTGTAGAGGGCATATGGCTTACATAGTTTACCTGTAGTTAAACTGAGGGAAGAGGATGCACATTTAAACTTGGCAAGAGTCTGCTATAATAGCTGTTGAAATAAAAGTAGTCCTGAACTGCTATACATTGGTTTCTTAGTTTGGTCTATTGTAGGGCAGACAATATAATTTATAAAGCATAAATTCAGTTCATTTCATATTGGTCGCTATCCCACAACACTGACCGTAACATCCATGATACAAGCATTCTTTTTCCATAGAGACATCTCCGAGCTTCGAGGATTTGTGAAGCCCTAAGCTTCCTTTTAATTAGTTTACAAGCAGGCAAAGTGATGAAGGAGAAGGAAGCCTTCCGAATTTGGGGGAACTAGATCAAGTGCCCGGAAAATTCCAAGCCACGGAAGGATACAGATATACTTGAAAACTGGGCTTCAAAATTCTGGATGGTGAGAGAGAGAAATACAGACTTCAGTTTTTTGGCTGCCATCTAGCGGTCATTTAGGTTTTTGCAGCTCAAATTCAGTTGCCCAATATAGGATAAGGGTATGTATATATAGTAAAAGATAAACATTAAAACAAGTGTCATTCAATTAATTTTTATTTTTTTTATTTTAATTTCATTTATATCCCGTCCTTCTCCGAAGACTCAGGGCGGCTTACAAGCTTAGCAGTAGCCTTCATTCTATGTATATGCCTGCTTATTAGGGCTTTCACACACACACCCCAAGCGGCATTATTACTAAGTCAGCTTAATTGCCCCCAACAATCTGGGTCCTCATTTTACCTACCTCGGAAGGATGGAAGGCTGAGTCAACCTTGAGCCTGGTGGGATGCGAACCTGCACTAATTGCAGGCAGCTGGTGTTACTTGAGGAGGCATTAGCCCACTGCTCCACCAAGGCTTAATCGTGTTCTGAGATCCTTTCCAAACTGTAGGAAAGAGGGTATTTGTTTTAAGTCCAATGGCATTCCCCACCACCACCACCAAAAAAACCAAATTGCTTGCTGTTTGTTTACTGATTTGTTTCTGCTCAGTCTGCCAGAGTTGACAGGAAGGGCGTGCTCCAGGGTCTCTTCATCAAACAGTACCATCTTTTGGGATCCAGGACTCATGCCTTTTCTGTGGTAACATCTACCCTGTTGGAACGGCATCCCCACCTCCAGAGATCCAGACGGCACCAACCCTATTAGCAGTGGTGGGATTCAGCCAGTTCGCACCAGTTCGGCAGAGCCAGTACTAATTTTTTGTTGCCTAGGCCCAGAACGGACTTCTGGAAGCTGCATCCACACAGAGGACCGGTTGTTCACATATTTGAATCCCACCGCTGCCTATTATCCTTTCTCAAGATCCTGAAGAACAAACACCTGGTTGTTTCTCCCGGCCAGGAAGTTGAATGAATTCCACTAATGATGCATTTTTAAAAAATAAAATAAAAATGAATTGGGGTTCTTTTTTTCTTTTTTCTTTTGTGCCGAAGACACCATGGGTTATATCTTATTGTTTGAAACTTTGTAGACCATTCAGAGTCGCAACTGTCAGATGGCTGGCCACATAAATTATATAAATAAATGTATATTTTGCTGCAGTCCTATGACTTTGTGATATACAAAGTCATGATTTTTTTAAAAAAAACATCCACAATCATATCAAAATGCAAACTGCATAAGGAGAAAAATAAAATAAAAATGAACAACCACATATATATATATATATACCATAACAGTAAAAATATAAAAAGGTGGCCTACTAGGTGAAAACCATAAGTAAAAAGGTAAAGGTAAAGGTTCCCCCACACATGCGTGCTAGTTGTTTCCGACTCTAGGGGCGGGTGCTCATCTCCGTTTCAAAGCCGAAGAGCCAGCGTTTATCCGACGTCTCCGTGGTCATGTGGCCGGCATGACGCACGGAACGCTGTTACCTTCCCACCATAGGGGTCCCTATTTTTCTACTTACATTTTTACGTGCTTTCGAACTGCTAGGTTGGCAGAAGCTGGGACGAGTAACAGGCGCTCACTCTGTTACGCGGCACTCGGGATTCAACCCGCCAAACTGCCGATATTCTGATCGACAAGCTCAGCGTCCTAACCCACTGAGCCACCGCATCCCTTAAACCATAAGTAGATTCTCTGAAAAAGTTTTTAGTTTTTAAGAAGCTTCTTAAGCTATTCTGATCTGTGATGGGAGAACGTTTCACAACATCAAGGCTGCCAGTAAGAAGAAATGCCCTTTTAGCCTCAGTTGCCCTCAACAGTGGGAAGCATGAGAACTTAAGTATGGTAATTTCTCTCTTGATGGTATATTTTGTCAGAATGATATCGGTTAAAATAAATCGTTTTGCAAATCTCCAGGTGTCCGGAAGAGAGAGCCACTTTAGTGTCTAGTGTTTAAGGCACCAGACTAGAAACTAGAAGATTCTGACTACTAGACCCACCTTAGGCACAAAGCTAACTGGGTGACCTTGGGCCAATCATTCTCTCTCAGCTCTAAAAAGGAGGCAATGCCAAACCACTTCCAAAAATCCTTGCTAAGAAAATTCCAGGGACCTGCTCAGACAGTTGCTAGGAGTTAATGCTAAGCCAAAATCTGAAGCTTCTGGAGATATCTCAGGAAAGGAAATGTATGACTGGGCATTTTCGAATATTGGTGTTAACTAACGCCAAACCTGAGAATAATATTTTCCAGTGGACTTCACATAGATGTTACCACTCCTTGATGATAGCTGTAAGTCTTCCAACAAGATCTCATGAGAGATACTGCAAGTCACTGAGGGATCCAGGAATATCACTCTCCTGATATCTTTCCCAGTATGGATCATCCATCAAGGCAATGAAGTTTATCTCCAGGTTTAATTTAACCCACTGAAAGAGATCAAGATAATAAGTCTCATCAAAAAGCTCCTGGAGCTGCAATGTCACCACCTTCTCTGTTAAGAATATTAGACACCAGGTGAGAGCTGTTAAAATTGCTGAGACCAAAGATAGTTTCCTAAGCAAGATTGTCAAGTGGTATCCCACCTGCCACAGAGAAGCATTAATGATTAATGATTGATGACTGGCATGATGGGGTCCTTCTGGGACCTTATCAACCATGTTGGGGAGGGATCTAACATACAGTAGTTGTCTGAATAGGTCCAAGAACCATATCTGTTTCCTTAGAAGACAAACAATAGAGCCAATTAAGGTTGACATTGGTAGACAGTGAAATGGACACATTGGTGAGGCACGGTCTAAAGTGACATCAAATGTGGCATAAATCCAGGCAATCTCAACTGTGATAAGCTCCTCGCAATAAAACTAAGGTGGTAGAGGAGAGGAATCTCTCTTGCTGTATACCAGGAAGTTGCAAAAATGTTATCATTTCATTCCTGAAAGAGATAGAAGGCATGCCCACATTTTCACAGCCACAGAACACTTCTGGCTTGTAATTGCCGTCTTCACTTTATTATGGGCCATAATAGGTACCTGCTGCCTTTGATCTTATTCTCTGAGTCTGAATGCCTTTAATTCCTTAAGAATTCTACTTCTTTGTTGCAAATCCATTTGTTATAGGTAAAATTCAAACATGCTGTATAATAGAAATGGGCAATCTGTTGCCTTTGAGAAGTGATGGAGACACAACTTCGAATGACTAGATCTAGAAGGGCCACAGGTTTCCCCCAATCCTATCTTTTCTCTCAGTCAGAAGTTATTTGAGCAGTAATACTATTCCTTTTGAAATTTCTTGGAGCTGACAAAACTATATATATATAGGACAAAACTATATCTGCTAATTTTTAAAATAAAAGAACCAACTATGGAATGAACCCTAAAAACACCATCTCTCACCTTTCCTCATCAGATACTGATATCCAGAAGTGGGTTAACCTACGGGTTAAAATGCTATTCAGGATGCAAGTGAAAGGTTTAAAAGTTTTTGACTGAAGTTTTCTACAGCTTTAGGGGTGTTCAAATGGGTATTTCTAATGCAGAATCTTTTCCAACTGACCTAATTAGCACCCATTTGCTGTGCAATGGCCTTGAACATTGAACCTGAGGCACATTAACTCATAAATGTAGCAGCCTATAGTTATGACTCTGAATCTGGGCTTCCAATGCATTTTTCAGAAGTTGAAAAGAGGATATTAACCATCTCTCAAACAAAGAAGAGACAGAACGGGAGGGAAAATATGCTGAGTGTCTTTGAAAGACTGAATTGCAACCACAAAACTTCCATCAGGGCTAAAAAACATTTGTTCCTAACATAATTTAATTCACCAAGAAATTAAGAAAAAAGATCAACAAGCCAATAAAAAATTAAAGGATCTCTTACTGTATTATTGTTTTGTTAGAAGGGGAAAACTAAGTAAACTATTCAAATGGTTTTTATTCTTTATGTTTTCTTTGTTCTAATTTTAGAGTTTGATTCTCATTTTATGTGTTATGTATGCTGGACAGATGTTGCTTAAGAAAGCCTGTATGATGCTTAATAGAAGACCTATTAAGATCTGCTTGAATTGTTGTATTTTATAATGTATTTTTTGTCTTTGTTCACACAGTGTGCTACTTTGATTGTTTGATCACAATCCATATTTAACACAAGAAAGAGAAGGAGTAGGTTGACATTATAGCAGACTTCCAATATCTACAAAGAAGAGTCAACCTATTCTCCAAAGCACCTGAAGGCAGCTATTCTATTCTATTCTATTCTATTCTATTCTATTCTATTCTATTCTATTCTATTCTATTCTATTCTATTCTATTCTATTCTATTCTATTCTATTCTATTCTATTCCATTCCATTCCATTCCATTCCATTCCATTCCATTCTATTCCATTCCATTCCACTCCACTCCACTCCACTCCACTCCACTCCACTCCACTCCACTCTATTGTAAAGGGACAGAGCACCAGCAGTCCAAATGCTGGCCATTTTGCAGGCAGCCTGACATTTCACACTAGACAGCAGCACCCGCTTTCTTACAGTTGTGTTTTATCTCGTGTGACTTTCTCTTCTACCTTCACTTGTCCAATCCTTATCATAACCTGATTGCACCTTATTGGGGAAACATCACCTAATCAATTTTTGGATTCTTTCCATAAAGCTGCAAGTTGCTTAAGTCTCTTAGCAGCAGCCAAGTTTTCACAAAAAGTGCTTATTGTTTTCTTACCCACCCCAGCCCTACTTTTGACAGACAAGCATGTCTGACTAATAGAAGGCAGCTTCTTGTGTTCAGCTTTTTCATCAATTAATATAAGATAGGCATTCATTCCCCCTCTACTGAACATCTTATCAACATTATTAAAAGAATCAATGCATCCATTTCCTACTCATCTCTCTAGAGTGTTTTAAAAATCCATTTTGCAATAAGAATTATCTCTTGGCTTGGCCTATTCAGTCCCTGGCTCAGGAAATCTCTAGATTCACCTTCCCCACCCTCTCTAAAGTTTTCTATCTTTCCGTCTGCCCATCAGGCAGTGCTTTAAAAAGGAAGATTTCACCGTGCTTGGCACAAGCAGAGACTTCACTTAGCTTTATCTACAGCAACAGACAAAGAAGTTCAAGGGAATATATCACTACCAAAATAATACATTAAAAAAAAGTACTACGGGCTAGAGTTCTTTGCAATTTGCACCTGGGGGGGGGGGGAAATCCCACTTAACAGGGAAAATAAAAGGGAAAGCCATTTTTAAGAGAGAATGAGTACCCCACACACACATACTCAGGGCTTTTTTTCTCACAGAACGCTCAGAACGGAGTTCCGGCACCTTTTTTGGATGGAACCTTGTAGGGTAGGCAAGGCAGGTTGTGTGACATGTGGGAGTTCTGGCACCTTTTTCTTTTACAAAAAAAGCACTGCACATACTACATTAATCCTGACAGTCAGTACAGTCCTTAACTTAAAGAGGGAAAAGGCATTTTGACAGGGGAATCTGAGGGAGAAAATAGAAGAAGGCAGGACCACCCCCAATGTGTCAAAACTGTAAGGGAGAAAGTTCAGGCTAGACCTCAGGAGAAACTTTCTGTTGTCAGTGGAACAGAGGGCTACATGAATAAACTCTCTTTTGCTGAAATTCTTGAAAGAAAGGCTGGATGGTCAGCTGACAGAGAGCCTGCATTGAACTGTGATTAGCTCTGCTATTTTTTTTAAAGGGCTTGTTTGTTACAGCATGTTAGGTAGAGATTGGCAACGCAAGTCAGGGGTAGTATATGCTTCCAATGTGAGACCCGATTGGTTAGTTCATATTGGAAAGAAAGAAAGAAAGAAAGAAAGAAAGAGAAAGAGAGAGAGAGAGAGAGAGAGAGAGAGAGAGAGAGAGAGAGAGAGAGAGAGAGAGAGAGAGAGCTTTTTTAGCCCTGTTAAAAGGGGTCTAAATCCTTACTTGGAAGAGTCACTTGCTGATTCCTCTGTCAAAATGCCATTTCTCCCTTCACTGGCTGTGAAGTTTTATACAGGTAGTCCTTGACTTACAACCATAGTTTAGCCCAGAATTATGGTGGCAAATCACGGCCATTATTAAGTGGGCCACGATGTGATTATATGGCCTGATTATATGGCAATTTTTTTTGTGCTAGTCATTAATAAAATACTGTAGTCACTTAGCAAATGTGTTCTTCATTAAACAAGTCTGCTTTCAATAAACAAGTCTGGCTGTTTTTGCTGGTGGTTAAGGGACCAGACTAGAAAGTGGGAGATGGTGAGTTCTAGTCCCACCTTAGACACGAAAGCTTTCTTGGACCAGCCACCCTCTCTCAACCCAGCTCACCTCACAAGGTGGTTGTTGTGAGAAAAAAATTATTAGGAGAAAGGACTATTAGATGTGTTTGCTGCCTTGAGTTATTTGTAAAAATAAATATAAAATCAGGATACAAATAAATAAAAATAAACATCAGAAACCCGAGAAAAACATAGAAAATCATGGTCACATGACCACTGGACATTCCAATGGCTGTAAAAGTGAGCCGGTTGCCAAATGCTCAAAATGCAATAACATAACCATGCGTGCACGTGTGTGTTTGTGTTTGTAGCTATCAGAATTCCAGATCCGTTGTAAGTAGGGTTTTTTTTTGGGGGGGGGGTGTTTGTAACTTCAAATGGTCACTAAATGACCAGTCATTAAGTGAAAATTACTTGTACTGTGTGGGGTATTCACTGGCTTTCTTCAAAATATCGTTGTCCTCCACAAAAAGGGAAGGAGGCTTTGATTCCCACAATGGACAAATGGCTGCAAAGTTTCATGAAGATAGCAAAGATGGCTAAACTTGACTGCCTTGATTAAAGAAAAAAACACAATTGCTTTTTGTTTCTACTTGGAAACCGCTTCTGGACTTTGTGCTTGAAGTGGGGAAAAAATGAAACTTTAATTTTGGTTTTTACCAATTAGATAAGTTTGTTGTTATAGAAATAGCTAGTTTATACTACTATGTAAAAGTAAAAAGTTGAGGTTTGATGTTACTGTCGTATTCTACTGCACCAAAGGGAGCGGGAAGCCAACACCTTTTCTTTCTTTTTTTCCCCTTGCCCCACATTTTTCCCTTCCCTTTTTCCTCCACTTTTTTCCCTATTATTTTCTTTTGTATTTTTGCATTTTATATTATAAACTAATAATAATAAAAAAGCATTGTGCTTCCTGC
This sequence comes from Vipera ursinii, assembly GCF_947247035.1. Taxonomy (NCBI): domain Eukaryota; kingdom Metazoa; phylum Chordata; class Lepidosauria; order Squamata; family Viperidae; genus Vipera; species Vipera ursinii. Next base: position 84,204,520 of record NC_139516.1, on the reverse strand, counting down.
ATTCACTTTTTCACTTAGGTCCATATCTCCATATGATCTATGACCTCCTGATCATTAGTAGCCAACGTGAGGATATTTTTTACTCATCAGTGATGTACTGGAGCTGGATCTGCTGAGCATGGAGCTGCAACTTCCCAAAGAAGAATCCCTTGGATCTGGCCTGGCTTCAATCCTCCTGGTAGGTCAGTTGCTGCCTCTTTGATAGGAGGGCATATAAATCACTACTGCTTCCAACTGGAGAAACATATTGGTCTTACCTGTAATTTGAATTCCTGGCTCATTCTCCAAAGTTTATTTCACTTTTGCCTTTAATTATTGATTTCCAGGTGGCTACTCTTACTGCTACCCATAGCCCATTCCTAAAACTATGGGAGCTATTTCTCTGCAATAATACGACGTCTGGATGCACCATTCCAATTTTTACTGACTCAGAGACGTATTTATTTTGTCCAATTTGTTCAATTTGTATAGCCGCCCGTCTCACAAAATAAGTGAGTCTGGGCTTTAATAATTGAATACCGTTGGCCTATTATACCCCTCTCTCAAGACAGGATGGATGGATGTTCTGAATGAGTGAACTATGGAAAAATGTGTCACTCAAGTTTCCTTTAAAAAATAGGAAAGACCCTGATTTATACAATGGGCAGCCAGTTGTTTCTGTGAAGCTGACAAATTTGTTTACTAACTGATTGCCTCTAATCACAGAAGCTCCATTTAATTAACATAAATAATCAATTTTGATAAACTCTCCTTGTTTTTTCATCAATCAATTTATTTTTAAACATTTCCAAGGAGGTTGTCATTATTTGTTTCTATGATAACTTTGAGTCTCTTTGATGTATACCCGTCAATTTTTTAAGAAAAAGCCAAGATCCAATAGAAGATCTAATACGGTACATTTTCCCCATACAATCCATACTTTAATAAGTTATCATGTCTTCTATCTCTCTAGCTTCATTTTTTTATAAAATAAAAATCTCCAACATTTTATTCACTATTTGAAGCAGGAGCTTTCAAATCTTCCAAATAAAATTAATTGCTCTCTTCTCCGTCTTCTCTAGCTTTGGATCATCATATAGTTAGGACACAGGTCTGCAACCCGCAGCTCCGGAGCCGCATGTGGCTCTTTCAGCCGTCTCCTGCGGCTCCCAGTCCTCTGCCATGTGCACTCAAAAAAAAAAAGTGGGACTAAAAAAGTTCAACCAATCAATTCAAATATGCAGGGTAGGTGCATATCTCGCCTTGGCTACACTCTTCAGTCAAACCCTATTCTGCGCATGCACGCATGTATGCGCATGTGCACACATTTTTTTGCGGCTCCCAGTTTTTCCTTTTCTGAGGGAACCGGTTCTGAGTGGCTCTTTCACTGGTTCAGGTTGCTGACCCTTGAGTTAGGACAACAAAACTTCACACTGTTCCATCAAGATTTATATAAAGGCAGTGTTATACTGATCATTTTGTTCCCATTTAAAAAAAAAAATCCTTGAGGTTTTTCCTGCTCGTTCATGATCTTAGAACTTTAGGATTATTTCTGAAAGAATCAAAATAAACTTAAGTTCAATCATTATGTAGGGAAAATTGGAGTTGGGGCAAGTTAACCTGGTAGTGCTCCACTGCTTTTCCTTGTATTTATTTTACATTTCATTTGCTTATTTTGTTGTCAGATCAATCAATTTGCTGAGGATGCTTTCTAGTCTGTTGCAGTTTGCCTCATTTTGCATTGTCTAAACCAGGGGTAGGCAACCTTGGCTCTTTTATGACTTGTGGACTTCAACTCCCAGAATTCCTGAGCCAGGCTGGCTCAGGGATTCTGGGAGTTGAAGTCCACGAGTCATAAAAGAGCCAAGGTTGCCTACCCCTGGTCTAAACCAATTGCATCATATACAAATTGGCTGTCTCACTCCTCATTCTGTGTCATAGTTAAATCGTTTAAAGAGAAATATTTAAAATACAAATACTTGCAGGAAAACGCTGTTCTTTTGAATTTCTTGTTCTTGCCGTTTTTCCTAGTTTCTAATTAGAATTCATAGGGCTTTTTTAAAAATGTATTCATGTATTCCATTTATGTACTGCCTGATAAATTATAAACTCACAGTAACAATCAGCAGGAAAACTGTACTCAAATACATACAGTGATTCAGAGGATGTCAAATATTAATATTCAATTGAAACCACAACTTTTCCTCCTGGGACTGATGGATAAACAATTACAAAGGAGCCCGTTTTTATATATGATAACAGCAGCAAGTTCATTGAGTGCACAAAGACAGAAATATTTGACAATACCTAAATGGGGGAATGGTTGAGGAAGATGACAGAACTTGCTAAAATGGATAAATTGACTTGTTTGATTAGAGAAAAGACAATATCTAGATTTATCAGTGACTGGAAAACCCTTATGGACTTTTGTGTAAAAAAAAGAAAAAAATGAATTTGTGTTTAATGACCTTGATGATTAGACAGGATTTAGTTAGGATAAATTATAGATTAACCTTGAAGGGGCCATGATGTAACCTTAGAAAGAGAGGTTAAAATATAATTGTACTTATAGCTGCTGTGAACAAGATCAGAATACTCTTCTTTTGTATTTTTTCAATACCTTCTTTTTTCTACTTTTCTTCTTCTTTTCTCCTTTACCTTCCTCTTGACCAGCTGGCTGCAAGGAATATAAATCTTTTCATTCCCCACCATCCAGACAGAACTGAAGAATCTTCCTGGATAAGAAGCGAAACATCTTCAAAGAAAAACAAGAAAGTCCAGTTGCCTCTTGAAAAAACATCTTTGGGACAACCGGGACCTGGCTGACTGAGGATCTCACAGAAGTTGTTTTATGCAATTTTTCCTTATATGGAGTTTGCTTCCTATCCATAAGCGACTTTTATAAGTCAATAAAGCAACAAGTAATACTCTTTTCTAAATACATCTTTTTCTAATATATGATGATAACTTTATTGTCACTGTGAATGTACACCAATCGGCATACATCAAAATGAAATTTCGTTGCGTACAGCTCTCAAAGGGTCACCACCTCCAATATATACTCCTTGTTCGGGGCCCGCTCAAATTTCACATTGTCCATTTTAGTCTATAGAGAGTGAACAATGGCAAACAGGACAGATGGAAATGGGGCTCCATGAGTATTAGCCCTCAAGTTAGCTTGTATTCTTTCCTTTTTCTGATCCTGACTCTTCCACCTTTTCCTTAAAGAGGCATTGCTTCTTTTCACCCCTGGAGCACACTGCCGCCGCCACCAACTCCTCCAAAAGCCTCTCTCTCTTCCTCTGGGCCTGCCGACAGCCTCATCCAGTTCCTTCACTCCATAAGCTCCAGGTCCTCTCCTCCTCTGCCTCCTCTGGAAACAGCCCTGATTTGCAATAGAATCCATCACTAGGCCAGCAGTCAGATCTTGCTGCTGGTAGAACAAATTCAAACAGTGCCAACGACTTTTAACGGTCTCACCAACAGTTCCAAAACAACTAGAAACTCGCCATGCCAGCAAAGATTGTCGGTCGTATGTCGTATGTTACCATAGTTCCACCATGTTGCTCAAACACATTAAAATCTTCCTGGTCATGTGGCCTATAGCCCTTACTATCCCTCCCAAAACTATTTGCCTTCAAGAGCCAATGCATATGCTTTTGGTATAAAATTTTAACCAGAGAATGGCTACTATGAGTAGCCATTACATATACAGATAGTCGTCAACTTATAACCATTTGTTTAATTATTGTTTGAAGTTACAACAATACTGGAAAAAGGGGCTTTCAAGCAGTCCTCATTGCTGCCTCCCTGCAGTCATGGGATCAAAATTTGGGCACTAGGCAACTGGGATGTACCGTGTTTCCCTGAAAGTAAGCCTACACCAACAATAAGCCCTAGCTTGATTTTGGGGGGTGGGCCTAATATAAGCGCAATCCCCAAAATAAGCCCTAGTTTTGGGACGAGGCACACATCTAAAAATCAAGCTAGGGTGGGGGTGAGGGAGGTGGATCTGCCCCACCCGCCCTGCACCCACTTACCTTGCAGCCAGGCCTCTCCTTGCCGCCGCCCCACTTCTTCTTCTTCTAGGCCTCTTCTGCAGCCAGGCCTGCATTTCTCAGTCACAGAGCTTTCTGGAAAGCCTGTGCAGCCAAGAACTGACCTATGGATTCAATCCATAGCTCAGTTCTGCAAGACCTCAGCAGCTAAGCACCAAGCTATGGATTCAATCTATAGCTCAGTACTTGGCTACATAGGCCTTCTGGAAAGGCCTGACTGCAAAATGTAGGCCCGAATGCAGCTGCAGAACTTCAGCTGCAGAAGAAGTGGACTGGCTGGGTGGGGCTTTCAGTGCCACAGGTGAGGTAAGGCCTTCCCCAAAAATAAGTCCTTTTGCTTCCTTTGGAGGCAAAAAAAGACCCAATCTTTGCTTTTATGTTTCTGCCTCAAAGCTATTCATAGAAAATACATACAATAATAGCACAATAGCCATAATACATAAAAATTTATATCTGTCTCCACATTGTGCTTTTATGTGTGTCTGAGCTCACAGGCTGACAGACCTCATTCAATAAATGGCCAAGAACCAATACACTTTTCGGTTGGTTTCATTACCTTTTAATGCCTGTCTTTGATAACATTAATAATACTGTTATTGCCTACCCACAATGATTTCCAACAAGCACTGCTGTGAATACTCTCAGTTTCTTCTCCCTTCTTTTCCATTCAGGTTGCGGGGGGGTTTTGCTAATTTGAGCATCTTGTAATTTTTCCAATACTAAATCAGCTTGCGTCCTTGCCCAATGTTTAAGAAATTCATGTTTGCCAATAAAGAGTTTAATTTCCTTCCGTATTGATTCATTAGGCTTCTAAGCACTTTTGATATTAAAGCTGAAATGCTTGAAACTTCCATCAAGTGTCTGCATTGAAAGGAAGTGCTTGGTATGCATTCTATGTTTCTGGTACTTTGAAGCTAATTCTATAGCATTTGGGTTAGGAATGTAGCACTCCACAGTGTGTATTTAGAGACCCAGCCCCAAACAGGGTTAGTTTTTAAAGAATTTTGTTGATCTCAAATTGAAGCCATGGTACATGCTTAACATAGGTAGAGCTATTCATCCAAGAATATAATTTTCAGCTAAGAGTTCATTTATCCCTTTTATTAAAATTTGTGAGTAGTTTGAAATTACACATTACTTGTATTATAGAATTATGTACAGGATGTAGATGAGTGCCTATTCCAAAGGAATTTACATTCAAAAAGAGCAAAAGAAAGGATAAAGAGAATGTAGGTGAATTGTACCCCACTTTTGAGATTCTCTGTTGTGGTTGAGAATCAGGATTCAACGTAGCTTTTACAACTCAGTATCCATCGTTTCAGGACTTGAATGCCAGCACAACTAATGTCCATTGGGGTTGAGAAAGGCTGATTTTTAAAAAATTAATAAAAGAGAGAAGAGAGGTTTAAAGGAAGATATATATTGAGGCACATATTAACTTTGGATTTTGAAATCTAAAGTTTGGCCATCCAAATGGCCAGAGTATGTATATGGGTATGATTTCATGATACCTGTTCAGTTTTGCAAAGATATCTGGGAGTATAACCAAGTTGCTTCATATTTCCAAGCAGAGGATAAGTTGCCAAGGCATATTGGAAGCCTGGAAGCCAGAAGGTTTACTTGCAACTATTTTTTACATTTGAGATAAACTTAGCCCAACCAGATGCATTTTTTGGAAGTAAAAATAATTTTATAATGTTTACAATCGGAAAAGTTTTAAAAAATAATACAAACTACAGAGAATATAAAAAAATAATACAAACCAGTAGGAAAAAAGGTAGTAATAAATAGAAAAAAATAAAGAAGTAATTTCCTGCTTCATCACAACTAGTACAAATAATTTTAGTAATGTTTCACTATCTCTTAACTTTCAACAAATGCACTCTTTTTCCAATAACTCATTCCTTAACTGTTGACAAAATCTTAAAGCCTCATCTTTCATTCATTAAGGCTGCTAGAAATAAGCATATAATTTATTTTAACCTTGATCAAATAAACTGACTTTATATTCCTTCCGCACACCTTTAACATCTTAGGTTTTACTCTCTTGAAATAATGTCCTCGAGCTTGCTTTCATCTTCCCTTTGTCTCTTATCAGCAAATACTTCAAAGCCTTAAATGATCTCTTTTGTAAATCAGGTAAAATAAAATAAAAAAATCCATATCACACTTTCAATTTAATACTTGTATGCCCTTTTTAAATACCAAGACATTGATAGGTTTCATTTGTATGTTTGATATGTCATATTCTAGGAGTTTATTATACTTCAATTCACTTTCAAATTAATTTCAGTCTTATCCAGTATAAATTGCTCTTCTTTTGGAAGAGTGTTTACCCACCATCCATCTATGATATTCGATATTCTTACAATTAATTTCTCAGTCCATAAGTCTCAAATCTCCATAAAAGCATTTTCAGCATTTGTATGGATATGGTTCAGTAGTAACTACAGAGAGAAGAAAAATCTGGTTCAGAATTAAAGGCAGTGAATTACATTTAAACCATTTTTTTAACCATAATCTTGATCTCTATCCTTGAAGTTGTTATTTATATGGGGGAGAAAAATGTCAGTCGTTTCTTAACTAATATGTGCAAAACTAGCACTTGAGAACAATAATCATTCTTCTATGAAGAAAGCTCTGTTTATATCACAGCATAAACGCTTTGCTTGATCAGGCCAAAATAATCCAGAATTTGTTTTCCCACACTGGACAACATGCACTCTCTGACCAAATTCAAAGCTACTAAATTGTGTTCTTACACGATATTAAAGCAAGGTGTTTTTTCAGCTGCACTTTGCAAAACAAACTTCACAGATTTTGCTGACACACAACACTAAGCCACAATATATAGACCTGCACATTCTGATAAATGAAAATAAAGCATCTACATAATGCCTTTGAGTTCTGTGTGATTTTCAGTCATATAATATAAGGCATTAAAAATGTTTTTAAGAAAAACAAACTCAGAGGCTGATGACTTTTGTTTTTAAAAGTTACATCTTTTTATGTACAGAGAGCAACACAAAATATTTCCAGTATTAAAGATTATTTTCTCCAAAATATCTACAAAGCAGTCTAATATTATTTATCCTATCGCCCTGCTTTTATTTCAGAGCTTTCCAATATTTTTCAACAAGCAAGCTGCATAAATCTGGATGACTCTGCTGATATTAACTCAGGCTTTGTCTTGTAATATTTCAACTAAGCAGAGATGCAAACAAACTGGATTTTAGCTCAAAAGATGGTTTTCAGGGTTGAAGCTCAAGTTATCTCCCTGGTCAAGGATTGTCTGAATCAATAATACATCAATTTAAGTAGTCTCATATAAATGGCAGATCCATTCACTTAATCCAGCAGTAGATCATCTAGCAAAAGAAATAAAAAAGAGTAGTATATTAAACACAATCACCTTAGCTACTTTAACAAATTATTTTAAAAAAACTAATGGCTTTTAGTTGCCTATTATTCCTATACAAGAATTTTTAAGGCATTTTTATGTACTGCCGGATATCAAGTACTTTTTGATACCTACGTGTTTATTTTTAAGATCTGTTTGGAAAATATTAATGAGCACGGATGCTTAACAAAATTTACTAAGGTATTCATTCTGCTTCCAATTAAGAAATGCATTTCTAAAGGTGGAGAACCCTAATTTAAACAGCAACAACAACAATCTGCAATCCATCAACTTCATTACACAAAATAACTCACCTCTGAGACAATCCTAATTTTACAAATGACAATGTTTATCATGTAGAGTGTAGAAGATAAAAGGATATTTTTCCCCTTGTGGAGCTTCAGGAATGCCAATTTCTAATACAAAATAATATCATTCATATGAGCCAGACCAATATTCAAATAAGAATTTAGCTAACTCTCCTCAATTCAAAATGACAGCAACATATTTACAGTGTAATTCTATATAAGTGACCAGTCACAAATTGTTCTGAATTCAGCAGAATTTACTTTGAGTTTTCACATTAATTTATTTGTAGGCTTAAAATGTACATTTTGAGAAGAATCTATATATGAAATATATAATTTACATGCAAATTTCATGCCACTTTTAATGCAATAAATATGAAAATGGGATGAAGAATACTTAGGTCAGAGTCATAAACATCACAATGTGGATTATTTTTTAATGGAAATCTTCATTAGTAAAGAAGATCAATGGGCCACAAAAATGTTTCAGGTGTGAAATCAATTCCTTTGCCATGGTTCCCATAATAATTGCAATGTCTATAACATGCTATGTTGAAATAAGCAGATTATGGCTTCATGTGATGGCCTAATAGGCCAACTCATGGGCTGGATTTCCACAACAGGTTGATCCATAAATAACTTCCTGGCTAATGATCTTATGATCTTACAGTCTTTTGATCTCCTGGTCTTGTGATTTAATGGTCTTATGAACTTATCATCTTATGATCTAATGGTCTTATGATCTAATCGTTTTTTGATCTCATGGCCTTATGATCTTATGATCTCATGATCTTATGATCTAATGGTCTTATGATCTAATGGTCTTTTGATCTCATGGTCTTATGATCTCATGGTCTTATGATCTAATGGTCATATGATCTTATGGTCTTATGATCTCATGGTCTTACTGTGTATTGTACAAACTCAACATCTTTTTCTCTGTACATGCAAGCTCAACCCCATGAGGCAGTCCTGGAAAATACAAGAAGGTCATAACCAAAGAACTGATAAGGTTGCAATAGAAACCACTTAAAGGCCAGGGCAGTCCTTATATGTTCTTCAGCTTGTGCCTTAACCCACCTAATGAATGCCTGACTCAAGTGGGCTTTGAACGGGATTTAAAAAGTTCTGAAATAAAAATGTTTTCCTAATAGCAATAATGTTCTGTAATATCAGAACAATTATAACTGTTCAACTCAGAGAGATCTGATAGTCCAAATAGCTCTGGCTGACAGTAAGGCAACAGAGAAGCTGCGTCTGCTTCCAAACGATGAGGTGAGGGAGGGGGCAGAATTGGGAAATACAGGCAGATTTTTTTGTGTTGCTATTATCTAAAAGCATACAGACTATCACAATTTTCTATGCAATGAAGGAAATAAGATACCCTAATCAGGTGCAAAAAAGCAATTGTTTTGTACACCATCACTAATATTTTAATAAATAAGCAATAAGGTGGCAGGATCATGAAAGTATATGCATATAAGTATCAATGGCAGATACTTAAATTTAAATTCTTATGTTCTAGGCTGCTGCAAAGACAGTATGCTCAATCATTAGGATGCATCAGAGGAAATCAGGAAGCAAAATTGCCTATCATATGAAAGTCAAACAGTTTTGGCTCCTCCTCTCTTGGTGCTAATTCCTTCCAACTGATCTACAAGAGTATCAAAACAAGTATGCATTGTAGCTGCAGTATCACCGGCCTTTAGAATGTTCTTTTTCTTTTAATGACCTTGTAATTCCTTGCATATCAGTGGAGTTGAGTGACTGAATGGAGCTAAGAATTTACTGGCTGGATGCTCTTCCTGATGTCTATGTGAAGCTCACAGCAGATATTTTCTCTTTGTGCCCAGGAAGAGAAATATCTGCCACTACCTAGGATTGAACTCACAGCCTCCTGATTGGGAGGAGATCACTCCACCTCTAGGCCACCATGCCAGTCAGAACAATTGTATAACATTATGGCTTTTATTTCCTTGGGAGCACCACTGTTACTCAGGGGCTAAATGGGAAAGGGGGAGTGACATATTTACCCCTGGTTAATTTAACATTGTCTTCTTAATTAACCCTATGATTTGGCTGTGTGTGGCACATGAATCAAAAATAACCACAGTAACTGTCTTTGCATGAGTCCTAAGCTAATGGGTTTGCAGGAGTGTTGGATGCACTGGTTGTCAAGGTGGACAACTGTGTGATCACAGCAATGGGACTGAAACTTTCCCTCTTTGTATGTGAATGGGGTAAGCTTTGATTGCAATGTTATGACCAGTCTTGCCTGTTTTGACCACCCCACCCCTTCCCTAAAGATTCTTCTGATTCAATCTGCTGGGTGAAGATAGCCACTCGTTCCCTTTTCACCCCCAGCCAATATGCTGTGAAGGAGGGAGGGAGTGCTCTTGCCTAAACCCTGCCTAAATTGCAGAGGAGTTTGGAAATTGGCTTCAGATTCATCTATGACCCTAGCTAGAGTCACTCATTTTCTGCCTTACTCTAATTGTTAGACAGTAAACCCATTGGACCTAGTGAGTTTACTTCTGAATAAATATGGAAAGATGATGATGTAACGTTGAATGTTGCCTTCAAAGGAAGGCAGGTAACTGGGAGTACATTCATTCTTTTAAGATGGCTGAGGAATTCTGGGAGTTGAAGTCCACAAGTCATAAAAGGGCCAGGTTTGAAGACCCCTGCACTACAGCAATAAGGCATCTTAAGAGAATGAAGACACTCCCATTTCTTCGCCTTCCTTTGAAGGGAATATTCTCCTAAATTGGATGGATATGCACCACAGCCTTATTGCTGTAGCCTAGGTATATGTTGTGATTCAGCATCAGCCTGTGATATTGGCAGCTGAGTCTGATGATTCTGAAGAGGAGGAGGAGGAGGAGTTTGGAGAGCCTTTGGTGTCAGAGGGAGGCTCTGATGCACTGCAGGACTCTCAGCCTGGCCCCTCCCATCATGTTCCTCATCAGACTCAGCCATGTGAGCACAAGGTATTGGATGTAGATGATTCACAGCTGGATCTATTCAGGGACTCTAGGAGCAGGAGGCAATCCAACAGAGTAGAACAGAGAAAGGCAATGAGGCAACTCGGTGAGAGGAGGAGAATGCAATGAGAAGCCACACCTTGGGACTGCTGATAAAAGGGGAAGGTGTGGGAGGTGCTGGTTGCTGAAGGCAACCGTTTGAAGATCTTCTGCTAGAGTCCTGCTCTGTTATTCCTGTTTAACTCTTGTTTGAACTTTTGGTTTAACTCTTGTTTGAACTTTTGATTTCTTTGTAAATAAATTTGGTTGGGTTTTTCCAGCCTGTTGACTATAAAAAGGGGTTGTCTCTGACATTCAAACAGGGCCGGTTGTAGGCTGGAACAAAACAGTATAGTCCATCCTTCCTGCTAGCTAGATATCCCCTAACTTACCTGTTAAGTACCTATGTACCAAGTTACCTGTGTAATCTATCCTGATGTTCTTCTGCTGTAGCTTGTTGCCTAGATGCAGAGCAGTATTTCTTATGTATTTGTTTAAAATATTTATATAGCTGCCCACCTTTTAAGGGCAGCTCCCAAACAAAAATTAAAACAATATATAAACTCACATTAAAACTATAAAACTAAACAGATTTCTTATGGAATTAGGGGAGGAGCTTTGAGATTCCTTACCTGGGCTACTTGTAGGTGTTGAAGGTAAAGCATTTGTCCATTCCTAAGAGAGGGAATCTAGTCTGACCACGGATTAATGAAGCAGGTTTTGCCAACAGAAGGAAAATAAGCCTTATTTCCATGGTTGGTATTGATGCAGGCTGAAGATAGGCCTTTAATCAATAATCCAAATTCAGTTTGATCAGCCAGGATTACAAGTCAAGCTTTTATTATCATGTTGTCAGACCTGTGCAGGCAACTCAGTGACCCAGAATGAGTCAACTACAGTGACATTTATCAGTGCCTTGCAACGTGTGCCATACCCTCCTAGCTTTTCTTTCACAGATGCCAAATCAATTTTCAAAGCATTTGAACCTGCAAGGAAACCCCAATTATTTGTACTAATAAATAATTATTATCTATATGAATATGGAAGAGGTTGCAAAAATTGACAGTGATTCGCTCCATTTTATAACAGTGTGGTTGTGTGTTTTAGCACACTGTGCGATAGTCTCCGTAGTACAATCCATACAGAGAGCAGCATGTCCAAGACATATTTCCCACATGTTCACTCTGTTTTTATTTGATTTGAAGACATACCAATGGCATATGGTGGCAACTGCAAGATAAATTACAATGTGCCAACTCTACATCACCCAGCAAATTGATCTGGACAATGGGTTCCAAATAATTCTCTGTGTGAGTCAAGGCTATCTCACCGTAGGTTTCTTTATCCTTATCATCAAAGGCCATTCGTTTGGATCTGCTGTTGCTTGGCCTCAAAGTACTAAGTGAGTTTCTCTCGGTAATGTCAAAGGTCAGAGAAAAATTTCAATACTTCTAGCTGGTGGAGAGGGTTTGGAGGAAGAGGCATGATTCTTAAGTGGTACTCCTCATTCCTCTAAGGTCAGTTCTTGGTAGCAAAGGAGAGACGTAGCCCTAGTGAGCTCAACTCTCCACTCCTATTTAACATCTCAATGGAATCACCAGATGTCCTTTTGACTCCGTACCTTGGTACTTTGGCAGGGTCAAATATCAGTATAATCTGATGATATAGTCAGTCCACTACAGACCACTAAGTTGTAAATGTAGCCACTGTCTTGTATTATTCACCATTGACAAGTGTTGCAGCACACACACACACACACACACACAAAACCTGCACACACCTGGATAAATACTATTGCTACCTTTCCAATTTGCATCTTTGCAGGAGTGTTAAGATTGGCAGTTCCAGCACATCTGGAGGATGTTAAGTTGGGAAAAGTTTTGCTATGGTTTCATTCTAAGACACAAAAAAGGAAGGAGAAATAGGAAAGGAGAAAGGAAAGGGAAGGGAAGGGAAGGGAAGGAAAGGAAAGGAAAGGAAGGGAAGGGAAGGGAAGGGAAGGGAAGGGAAGGGAAGGGAAGGGAAGGGAAGGGAAGGGAAGGGATGGGATGGGATGGGATGGGATGAGCAGGGATGTTCTAGCTAAGCAGCACAGAGTTGCAATCCTCCAACTCACCCCAAGAAGCAATAGAGATACTATATAGATGTGATAGACAAATAAATAATATTTATTTTATTTTTAAAAATTATAATCATTTCATGTTTTAATTGTACACTGCCTGGAGTTCCACTGTGAGATGTGATATATAACTAAATCTGATATATCATCATCATCATCATCATCATTCTAGCCATTGTTTATCTACTGTAGGAAGAAGGTCTCTTCCGCATGTTTCCAACCCATATGGTCCTGAGCTTTCTTTTGCCAATTGGGCCCGCAATACTTGCAAAAAATCTGATATATAACTAAATAAAATAAACCTGAATATATCACTGATTATTTCAGAGCCTAATTGATTATTTTTGTTGTATATTTGCCTTTGCTCACTGTTCATGAATGTGAAGATCTGGGACTCTGGTGTAAGATAAAGGCACATTTAAGCAACTTCAAATCCTATCCAAGTGCAGTAAATTACATGCAAATGTGAAAACAAATCTAAGAATCAATAGACTTTTACAAACGCCTTCATTGAAGTTGGTCTTCATCAGACAATATGCTGCATTTACAGAAATGGAAAAGGACAGAGAAAGAAACAATGATTTTATTAGGCTGAAATTTTATCCCCCTCAGGGTGGAAAGCCGCAGAAAAGCCTCGTTAATTCCCCTGAAAGGGGATTATAATATTTCTATACTACATTCCTTCATCCTCTTATTTTCCTCACAACAACCTTGCACAATGACTTGGGCTGAGAGAGAGTGACTGGCACAAAGATGCCCTTCCAGTTTTCATACCTAAGACAGGACTAGAATTCACAGTATCCTGGTTTCTAGCCTGCTCTCTTAGCCACTAGACCACTAATGGCGAACCTTTTAGAGACTGAGTGCCCAAACTGCAACCCAAAACCCATTTATGTATCGTCTGGCGCCGGTGGGCGTGGCCCATTGGGTGGGCGTGGCTGCGATGGTAACAGCAGACTGGTAGGAGTAAAAAGTTAAATCAATCAATTCCAATTTTGCAAGAACTTTTTTTTTCCTATGAGAAGTTGTAATTGATTGATTGATTGAACCTTTTTTTTTTTTTTGCACACAGCAGTGGAGGCCTAAAGCGAAAAGGTTTTATAAAACCCAGCTGAAGGCCTAGGACTGGGGCAATGGCGTGTGTGCCCACAGAGAGGGCTCTGCGTGCCACCGGTTTGCCACCACGGCACTAGACCAAACTGGCTCTCTTTTGTGCTGTGAATGCCTAAGAAAAGCATGGCTAATTCCCTTGAAAGGGGATTATAATATGTCTTTATCTCTAGAGGCTCCTGATTTTTGTAAACTCCCTGAATTGAACTCCGAAGCTATGATAAACAAAGAAACCTTTAGAGAAGTAGCCGATTCCTTCTGGTGAGCTCTCTCTTCATTGCGCTATTTCCTACGTAGCACAAGTCATGAGTGCCCTAAACAGAAGCTCTGTTGGATCTGTAGGGTTCACATGACAGGCCCTGATCCGGCAGGCTTCATAAGTCATAAAAACCTGGCTCTTTTGCCGGTTCCTGGGATCAGATGAATTGATCTGCCTCTGATGGACATTTCCTGTGAAATTTATTTTTATCCTCCCTGATGTGTGCATTTGGGAGATTGGGATGTGTTTGTTCTGTTTTACTTCATTTTATTTGTATCCCGTCTTTATGACTTTTATAAATAACTCAAGGCATTAAACATACACTATACTCCTTCCATTTTCCCCACAACAATATTGTATGGTGAGTGACTGGCCCAAAGACACCCTGCAGGCTTACGTGACTAAGGCAAAATTAGAACTCACAGTCTCCTGGTTTCTAGCCTGGTACCTTAACATAGGGCCACATGACATGGATTTTATAACTTGCTAACTAATATTGTTACTTTGTATTTTAATTTGATTTATTTTCTCTCTTTTAAAATGATGTCTGGGTCTATTAGCTTTTAACAATCCTACACTGATAAACAGGCTGAAGATTAGCTCCAAATAAGAAAAAGGTTGTTAATACATATTGGGGTCTGGTTTCTCTCTTTTGTGAACTCCAAACAACCAGTTTTCCTTACAATTTATTTATTTATTTATTTATTTTATTACATTTATATACCGCCCTTTCCTGAAGGACTCAGGGCGGTTTACAGGGTAATTAAAAACCAAGATACAAAAGTTAAAAACAAGTTTAAAAAAATTATATTTGTCCCTGTATAAATAAAACCCCAGTTAAAATAAGATTAATCCTCAGCCTGGGCCAGAGAGCTCAAAGAGCCAGGTCTTCAGGTCCCGGCGGAATGAACGGAGGTCGGGGGCAGTCCTCAGCTCCACTGGCAGCTGGTTCCAAAGGGCAGGCACCCCCACTGAGAAGGCCCTATCCCTGGGTGTCGTCCGCCGGCAATCTCTTACCGGTGGCACCCTGAGAAGACCCTCCCTGTGGGAGCGCACTGGACGAAGGGAACTTGATGCCGGCAGCAGGTGTTCCCTCAGATATCCCGGACCCAAGCCATTTACAATTTACCCCACTTCTGACGTCAGATCCCTTTTAATGAACAAGTGTGCTATTAGGGATGCAAATATGTAGCATGTTTGACTCCATGTAACTGACTTCCTATGCAAAGGGGAGGTTATTTTTATCCTGTCCAATCAATTTTCTTCTTCCATTTTCTATGTTGTGTTAATTAGAAAAAGGAATGTAACACAGGGCTTGAGGTTCTCTCTCTCTCTCTCTCTCCTTTTTCATAGATCCCACCTTATCAGGGTACCCTAATAAACTGATTTTAAATGATCATCCAACTCAATTGCTTATTGGGAAGGTAAACCAAGGCAGAACCTAGGGCCAGATTTGGCTATCATAACCTCTTGACTAAACTAGCTCTCTTTTCTGCTCAGATTTAAACTCACTTGTGCAAGCCACCTTCAGTTCTGTGAAGTAAAAGCCAAATAAACAAATAAGCATTTTTCTACATTTCGTCCTGATTTAACGACCACAGTTGGGACCAGCAACTGGGTCATTAAGCAAAGCACATGCTAAGAGAAAACTGTGATTGTGCTTACGATCTTAATGCAACTTTCCTTCACTTTTCAGATCTATGAAGGTCACAAATGTGAGGATTAGTCACAAGGTTACTTTTTCATCATTGTCCTAACTGCAAATGGTCACTGTTTGAGGTCGTCACTAAATAAAGACTACCCGTATTGTCCAGACAGAATCTTCTTCTCCGTATTGTCACAGGTCTGATGTCAGAGGTCTGATTAAACATTATTTTCATCAAGGATGATATAAATGATCAAAATGCCAATGAGTCATTATGGGTTGAGGCTGGAGGGAGAGTGAGTCTGGCTTTTTAAGGCAAATTACTGGATTCCCACTTCCCAAATATATTGTGAAACAGAATCTGATACTCACATTCAACTGCACTATAGCTCTTCAAACAAACAAACAAAAGTGAACATAAAAAGATTAGAGAAAACGGTGTCCCTATTTGCTGGGGGAAAAAGCAAGAGTAAATATATATTGACTGGTGAAAGAGTTAAAAGCAACATTGTGTGGAGGAAAAAATGGTGGTGAAATATGCATATCAGGAGAATTTTACAGAAAAATCTGTGTATTTTCATGCTGGAAAAACTAGAAACCCGATAGACTCAAACTTGACAAATTCACCTTCCCTGGAGTAATTAGATCTCTGATATGGTTTCTCTGGACCATTCTGCCAAGTAATACTGCCATATATCAAGTGTAGACACGCATTAAAATCTGTAGAATATTAATCATTCAATGCACATTATTGTAGGATAGTAACCTTTGGTGAATTAATTTGCAAAGCTGAAATATTAGTGTTACATCAATAGCTTTTAGTCAGGAATGGACTTGGTGCATTCTTGGTAAAGGAGGGTTGATTTGTGTATCCTTTCTCATGATTCCATCATTCAAAGAGTGTTTTAATAGGGGCCATTATTTTGAAAGGCAGAGTGTTATCTTTGGAGGCCGTGGGGAAGTGAGAGGAACGTATCTGAAGACAGAGTGATTGCTGCTTTGCCTTGCTCATCGCTGGAAGCCAAGTCTTGTTGTTGCCAAAGGATTTCCTGCTAAGGAAGAGATAACTCTAAATAAAACAGACTGTCAAATGGAAGGAGCAGTGATGTAGAAGGTGCCACATTAGCAGAAAGAACAGACCCTCAGCAGGGAAAGGGGATGGGATGCAGAGATGAATATTTTTTTATTTTTATTTTATTTTTATTTTAATTCCATTTATATCCCGCCCTTCTCCGAAGACTCAGGGCGGCTTACAAGCTTAGCAGTAGCCTTCATTCTATGTATATGCCTGCTTATTAGGGCTTTCGCCCCCCCCCCAAGCGGCATTATTACAAAGTCAGCTTAATTGCCCCCAACAATCTGGGTCCTCATTTTACCTACCTAGGAAGGATGGAAGGCTGAGTCAACCTTGAGCCTGGTGGGATGCGAACCTGCACTAATTGCAGGCAGCTGGTGTTACTTAAGGAGGCATTAGCCCACTGCTCCACCAAGGCTCTTATTAGATGAGGATATATGTATCCTCATCTCACAACAGTTCATTTAGTAACAGTTCGAAGTTGCAACAGCACTGAAAAAAGTGACCTCTCGCCATTTTTCACACTAGCAGCATCCCCATGGTCACACGATCTACATTCGGAGGCTTGACAGCTGGGTCCTCTTTATGACGGTTGCAGTGTCCTGGGGTCACGGGATCATCTCCGACTGGCCTTCTGCCGAGCAAAGTCAAAGGGCAAGCCAGATTCACTTAACAACCGTGTTACCACTTTAACAACAGCAGCGGTTCACTTAGGATCTGTGGGAAGAAAAGTCGTAAAATGGGGCAAAACGTCACTTAACAATTTTTTCATTTCGCAACATAAATTTTTTGGGCTCAGCAGTGGTCGTACGTTGAGGACTACCTGTATGCATTTCCTTATATTTATGGATGGTGGGAAGGGGTGGACATTGCTTTCTACTATCAAGGACGTGAAAGAATTTGACACACACACACACACACACACACACACACACACACCATGTTTTTTGGGCAGTGGATTGGGAGCCCTGCCAATCCATGGATGCTAGCCAATAGTGAAATCCTGTTAGCATTTGCTTCTTTCATCTTAAAAAAAAAAGAAAAAGAAAAGAAACTCATGTCTCATGTCTCACATGTCTCTTCCAATGTGTCCATTGGATCGCATCCAGTGATGGGATTCAAATATGTGAACAACCGGTTCTCTATCTGGAGGCCGCTTCTGGAAGTCCATTCTGGGCCTGGGCAACAAAAAAATTAGCTACCGGTTCTCCTGAAGTGGTGCGAACAGGCTGAATCCCACCGCTGATCACATCTAGCCACGTTAAAAAATGAAACAGCGATCTTAGAACAATCTGCAGAAAGCTTCTTCCTTCTTCCACCTCTCCCTAGACTGACCATATGACTTCATAGTATGATGTGGTTATTTGATCATTCTAGGAGGTTCTAGAAAAGGGAAGATGTCTTGAGGCACAGGGCCAAAGTTGCAACTGTAAGTGTATATACTTGTTAAAGGTTAAAAAAAAGCTGAAGAGATATAGTAATAGTAATAATAATAATAATAATAATAATAAGAAGAAGAAGAAGAAGAAGAAGAAGAAGAAGAAGAAGAAGAAGAAAGAAGAAGAAGAAGAAGAAGAAGAAGAAGAAGAAGAAGAAGAAGAAGAAGAAGAAGAAGAAGAAGAAGTAGTTGGAAGGGACCTTGGAGGTCATCTAGTCCAACCCCCTGCTCAGGCAGGAAACCCTATACCATTTCAGGCAAATGGCTGTCCAGTCTCTTCTTAAAAACTTCCAGTGTTGGAGCATTCACAGCTTCTGGAGGCAGGTTGTTCCACTGGTTAATTGTTCTGTCAGGAAGTTTCTCCTTAGTTCTAGGTTGCTTCTCTCCTTGACTAGTTTCCATCCGTTGCTTTTTGTCCTGCCTTCAGGTGCTTTGGAGAATAGCTTGACTCCCTCTTCTTTGTGGCAGCCCCTGAGATATTGGAACACTGCTATCATGTCACCACTCACCCTTCTCTTCATTAAACTACACATACCCAATTCCAGCAACCGTTCCCTATATGTTTTAGCCTCCAGTCCCTCAATCATCTTTGTTGCTCTTCTCCGTACCCTTTCTAGAGTCTCAACATCTTTTTTTACAATGTGGTGACCAAAACTGGATCCAGTATTCCAGGTGTGGCCTTACCAAAGCATTGCTCATTCGTTTGTTTTAGAAATGTTCAGTGCAATCCAGATTTTTTTTAAAAAAAGGATGATCTTAATGGTGGTGGTGATGATGATATTTTAAGTTGCCTCATTGATTGAAAATGGTTAGAAAAAAATAATATAATGCTATGTTATTTGGGGTATAAAGCAGATATTGGAGGCTCAGCCCATCTTTGATAACAGTCCCTAATGACTCCTAGAAAATTATTTAAAAACTGCCAAAATATTTGAGTGATATGATAAGGAAGGCTAGGAGAGCTGCCTTTGTACATATCTGGAAACTTACTTTACTTTCTTTAAATTTATCCTAAAAAAATCTGAAGCCCAATATCATGCCGTGCAATTGTTTAGAAGTTGAATATTTCTCTCAAAGTGTTTATTCTATGTGAACCTACAGTAGCAATATGCGGGGAACCATTGTAGCATGCCCAGTTCCCCTGATGAGATTCCCTGGCAGAGAACTAGGAACATCTGGGACCAAACAGATGCTTATCCAGTATGACTTCAAAACTGTCCAGATTCAGACTTGACTAACACTGTGTGAAACCTGGAAAAGAGATCAAAATTAGAGGTATATTCTTTGATCTTCAGAAGATTGCTGAGATCTACCAAATCAGCGTGTGGGTTTTCCTTTTTCTTTAGGCAGAGAAAAAACAGACTCTTCCGCCACAGTTCTGAAGCTCTGCCAGAACCAATGCACCTGTTCTTGGATTCCTATTATCCACACGCATCTAAGGCTCATCCTGGGAATTCCACAGGTGAGCAGTAGTGTGGGCAAGAGAGAGAGAAAAAATTCCCCTAATAGCTTCAGCCCTTCCTTTCCTCGGCAGACAAAGCATACCACTTTACACCATTCAGGGAATGCTGGCAGGCAAAAGCAGGAAGGTGCCCAAGACAAGCCATGTGATTTAGTGCATAAGAGAGGATTTTTAAAATATCAACAGTTAATCAATACGTACAGAAGCCTTAGAGGGAGAGATTGATGCCTCTGTAGTTCGGCTTGTTAAAAATCAGACAAGACAGGGAAACAATCTCCCCAGCTGCTAGTGTTCAAAGCTTTTCTTGCAGCCACTGCTCTTATGAATGCCAGCAATGACCTTTTAGAACAAATGCCATGCTTGGTGAAGTTTCTTGAAATAGCAGATGAAAGGTGGACAGTGTGGAAGTGCTTACTTTTGTGGGGATGGGAGGACTTGTCCAATAACCTCCCAGATTGCTATGGAGCTTGAAGCCAGAGGCAGCAAGGGCTGGAAAGCATTGCTTCAAAACACCAGTTGTGTTTGTCAACCAGAATTTCAAACAAGAAGAGCAGGTGTTGTTGTGAAACCTAGGCTGGAGGACACAATTTCAACTGGAAACAACAGGATTTATATTAATTTGGGGCAGGCTTTAAACATTTTTTTCAAAAACCCTTTGAACCTTCCTCCTCCTCCTCCTCCTCCTCCTCCTCCTTCTTCCTCTTCCTCTTCCTCCTCTTTTGACAACTACCTGCTTTCCTCTGCCAAGTCCAAAACATCTTCCTACATTTTCTCTGTAGACATTCAACTCTCAGCCTCTCAGTTGGCACCACTATAAAGCCAGTCAACTTTTTTCTGTGTGCCAATCATGCAATAATGAGCCAAATGGGCAAATGAATACAATAATACAATAAATGGGTGAGTGTTTTATAATGTGTGTGAAGAAAAAGAGGGAGAGAAATGCTGTGTTTTCTTGTCTCTCTCTCTCTTGGAGAAAATCCAGGGAATGAGGGACTGTAGAAGCAAGAGTTCTGGAGAACAAGTAGTGCAGCCTACAGTCATAAACTGCTTGGAATGCAGTCTATGAGTTGTTATACACATAATCCAAGTTGGAGCAAGTCAGGTCAATTTGGGGCACACCATGTTATACCCACATAATATCACTGCCATGTGAGACACTCAGGTCTCCTACATGTTTCTGGATGCAATTCAAAATGTTGGTTATTGCTTTTAAAACCCTACATGACCTTGGACCAGGACACTTAGAAACCACCTAGCTCCAGTGGTATCCACCCATCACCATAGATATGGAAGGGTGGGAATGCTCCCTTTCTGTGAAATAAAGTCATTTTTATGAAACCTATGAAGTGTAGCTTGTTTATTATGGTGCCTATGCTGTGATAAGGGATGCAGTGGCTCAGTGGGTTAGGACGCTGAGCTTGTCGATCAGAAGGTCGGCAGTTTGGCGGGTCGAATCCCGAGTGCCGCTTAACAGAGTGAGCGCCTGTTACTCATCCCAGCTTCTGCCAACCTAAGAGTTCGAAAGCACGTAAAAATGCAAGTAGAAAAATAGGGACCACTACGGTGGGAAGGTAACAGCATTCTGTGCGCCTTTGGCATCTAGTCATGCCAGCCACATGACCACGGAGACGTCCTCAGACAAGCGCTGGCTCTTCGGCTTTGAAACGGCCCCTAGAGTTGGAAAACAACTAGCACGCATGTGCGGGGGAACCTTTACCTTTACCTTTATATGCTGTGATAATAATCTTGCTGCTGAAGTTTGGATGGTCCAAACCCTGTTAGCTTTTCAGAAGCCTGCTTAAAAACTTGCTATTTGCATAGGCTTTAGAGCCAGGATATTACTGGGCCCCATTCTGTGTGTTTTGCTCTTTAATGGTTAAGCATTGTTTTTAACCCGGTATCTTTTATTATTCTTTTTTTTTTAAAAAAAATATATGTAGGGTTTTTTAATATTTTTCGGCCTTGTTAGCTGCCCAGAGTTACTAGATCAGGATGGGCCATAAAAAACTGCAAAATAAACAAATTAATATCTCACATTACTTTTTTCCGACTGCACTTCTGATTCTGTGTAAAACCTAGAATAAAATGTGCCAGGTAAGAATCCTTCCCCTCCTCTGCTGAGGTATGAAGAAAGAGCATTGGAAGCAGAATCTGAAATGTCAGCTTGTATCAGAATAGTTTTGTAGAAGCTGTAAGGAGAAAGTAAGTTTTAAGTCCTGTAAGATTTTTTTGTTCTTGAACAGACCTCCTAAACTGATCACCCCCTTGAATTAGTGATCTCTTGTGCTTGTCTAGTACAGTGTCATTTTCAATGACTGAAAATGTCCGTCTGGCTGCTGTAATGATATGTAATGTAATGGAGGGCCACTTTTGGTCCTATGGTTAAAGCATCAGGATAGAAAGCAGGAAACCATGAGTTCTAGTCTCATTTTAGCTATGAAAGCAAGTTGGGTGACTTTGGGCCACTCCCTCTTTTTTCAGCCCAATTTACCTCACAGGGTTGTTGTAGTGGCAAAAATAGAAGGAGGAAGGTGTGTTGGATATGTTCACTACATTGAGTCATTTGTAAAAATAATAAAGGCAGGATATACATAAATAAAATAATATTTATTTTAAAATAATATTGTAAGAAAGACCTTGGGAGACAAGCCATAGAGACTGCCAGGGGAACAATCAGCTAAGAGACAGCATAGCCCACAACTGGAAAATAGATAGGGCAAGAGGCTTATTATTTAATTTTCTTTTAATATTTGTAACTTTGTATTTTATTCTTGCCCTGTAAACCGCCCTGAGTCCTCAGGGAGAAGGGCGGTATAGAAATATTATTAAATTAAATTAAATTAAATTAAAAGGGACACTCCTTAATTTCTCAGGCTGCAAAGGAGGAGAGGATTATGCTTTCAGACTTGCAAGATTCTATAGATGTACCTTTACAATAAAGTAGAATTGGCCCATCTGGTTGTAATTCCTATCTGGATTATTTTGCAAGACTGACATTTGCTTCTTTGAAAGGGCTGAGAGTCAATGCCCCTCTGGTTCACTTTGTAGGGAACTGTGCTGATCTATCCACTATGAAGAATTTACACCAAGTAGTGAAAGGTAGGATTTGATCCTAAGCCCCTCCCCTCTATACGTAAGTTCTTCCGAAGTTTTCCAGAAGAACAACGCAGGACTGCTTCTGGTTGAGAAAAACCTTGGTCTCAATGCTGAATTAACCACACTCATGATTTGAGTACAGGTAGCCCTTGACTTACAGCAGTTCATTTAGTGACTGTTCAGAGTTACAACGGTACTGAAAAAAGTGACTTCTTGCCATTTTTTCACACTTGTGACATGGTTCTGTCAGCAGGCCTAGGGACCCCAGAGTGACAAGGAGCCTGTCGAGTGACTGGTCTTATTGTTGTCACCAAGGGGTGGAGTTTTATGGGTCTTGTAGTGCAGTTTTATCTTTGTAAGCTGCCCGGAGTCACCAAGTTTGAGTTAGGTAGTCATATAAATGTTCCTAATAAATAAATAATTTCCCTGCCAGCTTCCCACCAACTAAGCCATTGGGAAAGCTGGTAGGAAGTCAGAATTTGAAGTCATGTGAGGTCCTCCCTTAATGACCCATGCATTGATCACTTAACAATAACAATTGGGAATGCTGGAAGTGCTGCTACTAAGCAGTGCAGGGATTGACATTGTGCTTTCTGACTGTGTTGCTTAATGACAATTCCAGTCCAAATTGTCATCATTAACCAAGGACTGACTACCTGTATATTTAAGATGATTATGGTAGAATTACTCTGGATCTGTTTTTCACAGTCCCCCACTCCCTTGGCTAAAATCCCTTTTTGCAATGATTCTGTTTCCTTCTTCACTTTCTCAGGGTCTGTTAGATATTCCATCACGCTGTGTATGTGTGCACCTACACATGTGGACATACATATTTTTATTATTTATTAATACACAGTGCAAGACCAAACCAAATCTTAGAAAATGTACAATTAAAATGCATACCTAAAATTACACGGAAGCCCAAAACAATCAAAATAGTGAGGGAGGGAGACGTTGCTTGTGTGGGTCTGCATGATATAAACTCACACAGGGAACACATGTACAAATGAACAAACACCATTTTTTCCCTATCCTTCTTTCCAATATTTTCAGGAATGACCATTAGTTGATGTATGATTACAAGAATTAGGAGATAAAGACAGCTAGGATAGGAGTAAAATATTATTTGAGGCCAGCCAGAAGAAGAAATGATAATTTCCTAGCAACACAAATGCATGAGACATGATATATTAATTCAGAAATGCAAGGTTGTTTCCTAAGAAACACAAAACTGTTTATTATGAATGAAGTCATTAATATTTTAAAATGGTTTTGTTTAACAGACTTAAGGTTTAAGTATAAGGTCATCAGTCTGGATTTGCAGCCGTGTCTTGTGAGAATGTCCTGGACCTTCTACATATTGTGAAATTCCTTTTTTCTTTTCTTAGAGAAAACCAAGCTGCTTCTGTAGTAATGAGCTAAAAATCAGATATGCAGGAAAAATATTATGAAAGATTAAAAATGACTGAATAAAATAAAGTCAAACTGGGTACATTGCCTACCTAAATTTAAATATGAGTGACACTAAAACTCTGATGATATCTTTAATGTCATAACTCATGTTGACTGAAGCAAATGTGTACTAGCATGATAGAAAAAAAACCTTAAATATAAAGATTAAATACAAAGATTAATAAAACTCAGCCACCCACACCCAACTTTACTCTTGCCCTAGTTTGAGTCCGCTAAAAGAATGGCGACATAAATAAATAAAAGTGGATAATGAACAAGAGTCAGGAGGCAATTGATAAGAAAACCGATTTGAAAATGTAATTGACAGTTTTGCCAGAAAATATTTATGCTGACTATCTGTCATTGAACCAATGGTGAAATATTAATATCTCAGAATTTGATATACTGATATAATTCTCCACAATACTGCATTTCAGGACAAAGGAGCGTATGACATAAATGGATTAGGACTTTTTTGCCATTCACGTAATAGTAATGCGCATATTTGCCCTGAAAATCCAAATACCAAAATGAATACAACTGAACAATGGAAATGACCCAATAAAACTTCAGGAATAGTGGATTTATTGTAACAAGGCAACTAAAAAGTTCTTCACACACCTTCCCTGGACTCTCTCTTCATCTCCCCAAGCAAAATACACCTCACAATTTCAGAAACCTTGGCTTAGGAGATGAGAGTCTGTACACTTCTTGTCTTCATGTCTTTTGTCCCAGAATTGTGTCTTTCCAGCATATGTGTGTGATCTGTGTGTTTGTGTATGTGTGTGTGTGTGTAATCCAACTTGATAGCAATAGGAAATGTTTTTCATCCTGATTTTATTTACCCCTTTTGCCCTTCTAAGAGCCAGAAGCAATGAGATCCAATCCCGATCACCATCTTTTCATTGCCTCCTTATCCATTACTATTCATTATTCTCAGTTCTCTATTCTATGTTTGGGGAAGAGATTTTGCAAAATCAGTGTAACAAACCTTGGAATAATGGGAGAACAGATAAGGGAGCATTCAAGTTTTGGATCTGCTTCACCATGTAAGTTCCTCCTCTTATGCTACTTAGATAGCAACCATCTAAGGATATTTGGGCCAAAGCTGGAGCCAGGGTATTAGCAGTAGATCAGGAAATCTGAAGGATCATCTCCCCCATTAATCACCTGGTGAATCTGGAGTAGTGGTTGAGTGGTTAATTTCATTTGTATTGGTGACTGCGAGAAGGAAAGAGAAGAAAAAAATTATCTTATTTCCCTCCTGGTTGCACAAGAATGGCTTAGAAAGGGGCAATTTCTTCCCTGCAGATTTTACTCAACATCACTATTCAGGTTGCCTCCTTAAGCAGTCCTATTTATTCACATCTACATAAATACATGATCTAGTGCAGCGGCCCTCAACCTTTTGGGCACCAGGAACCAGTTCCGTGGAGAGAGGTTATTCCGTGGACCAGAGGGGGCATGGTTTCATGTGCTGCTTGTATCCCATGGATGGGGCTTTGTTTGTATGCATGGCCCTGGTTCCTGGCTTGCAGTGGACTGATGCTGGTCCATGGACTGGGGGTTGGAGACCCCTGATCTAATGGGTTCTAGTATGTGAAAATTATTTGATTTTAAAATAGCCGACTCAAAGAATAGAATAGAATAGAATAGAATAGAATAGAATAGAATAGAATAGAATAGAATAGAATAGAATAGAATAGAATAGAATAGAATAGAATAGAATAGAATAGAATAGAATAGAGCTGGAAGGGACCTTGGAGGTCTTCTAGTCCAGCCCCATGCTCAAGTGGGAGAACCTACACTGTCTTAGACAGGCAAATGTCTAGTCTCTTCTTAAAAATCTCCAGTGATGGAGCACCCACAATTTCTGGGGGGGTAAGCTGTTCCACTGGTTGATTGTCCTCATTGTCAGGAAGTTTCTCCTTAGTTCCAGGTTGCTTCTCTCTTTGATCAGCTTCCGATCACTGTTTCTCATCCTTCCATCTGGTGCTTTGGTGAACAACCTAGCCCCCTCTGCCTTGTGGCAGCCCCTCAGATACTGGAACACTGCCATCATGTCTCCCCTATTTCTTCTTTTCTTTAGACTAGCCAAACCCAAGTCCTGTAGCTATTCTTTGTATGTTTTAGTCTCCAGGCCTTTGATCATCTTAGTTGCTCTTCACTGAATTTTTTCCAAACTCTCAACATCTTGTTTGTGATATAGTGACCAAAATTGGCTGCAGTATTCCAGGTGTGGTCTTACTAGGGTTTTATAAAGCGATAATAGCACTTCACATGATCTTGACTCTATGCCTCTGTTTATGCAACCCAGGGTTGTATTAGCTTTTTTGGTTATTGCTGCACACTGCTGGCTCATAGTAAAGTGATCATCCACTAGGACTCCAAGGTCCCTCTCACAGTTACTGTTTTTAAGCCAGGTCTCGCCCAATCTATATTTTTGCCTTTAGTTTTCCCTGCCTAAAAGTAAGACTTTGCTTTTCTCCATATTAAAACTCATTTTGTTGGATAGGGCCCATTGTTCAAGTTTGTCAAGATCTTTTTGGATCCTGAGTTTGTCTTCTGGGGTGTTGGCTACTCCTACCAGTTTCGTATCATCTGCAAATTTGTTGAGATCCCCTTGTATGCCCTCATCTAAGTCATTAATGAAGATATTGAAGAGTACTGGCCCTAAGACAGAACCCTGTGGTACCCCACTGCTTACTTCTCTCCATGTGGATGTAGTGCCATTGAGGACTACTTGAGTACTGTTTGTTATCCAGCTACAGATCCATCTATTCATCTAGTTGTAATATTGATTTTGGGATTGTATTATATAGACACCAGATCGCCCTGGCTCACTTAAAAAAACACTCACATTTAAAACAGACCACAGCTTAATACAAAGTGTTGAAACAGCTAATGAGATTCACTTTCAAGAGAGCACATATAGGAGCATGTGCAATCTTAAGTAAACTCTATTCAATTCAACATGGTTGCTTTATTTTTTATTTTTATTTATTTTAATCCCATTTATATCCCGCCCTTCTCCGAAGACTCAGGGCGGCTTACAATCTAAGCACAAATCAAATGTGTATATGCCTGCTTATTAGGGCTTTCACACACACCCCAAGCGGCATTATTACAAAGTCAGCTTATTGCCCCCAACAATCTGGGTCCTCATTTTACCTACCTCGGAAGGATGGAAGACTGAGTCAACCTTGAGCCTGGTGGGACTCGAACCTGCACTAATTGCAGGCAGCTGGTGTTACTTAAGGAGGCATTAGCCCACTGCTCCACCAAGAATACATTTATACAGGATTGTCCTTTAATTTCCCTGAATAAGTTTCCCTGAATAAGTTTTCTTAGCTAAACAGCCACCTAATGCTAGAGAAATCTAAATTTTCTAACAACAATTATACCTCTTTTCAGCAAATTCTATGAATTTTTCATATTCGGTCTATTTTCAGAACAATTTCAGCATATAATATTTTATCATTTGAATTGTAAAGATGTAGAAGTCTTCACCTTTTTTCCAAAGTAAAATATTTGAGAAGCAGCGGCTGACACAATTTGGTCTAGTTAAAGAACAGATGAAGAATTGCTGAGAGAGTGGCTAAGCTTCTTTTTTAGCTCCCTGTGTTCGTTTAACTGTAGCAGGAAGAATTTGCTTCCAGGAGCAAGGAGCACTCCAGAATAAAATCTTTCTCCCATAATTACCCAGTATAAAATGTATATATCTTCATCAAGGGCACACCTGTTTATATGTGGAATGAAAGGCGAGATGGATTGAGTGGATAAACACTTGGCTCTCTGAAGATAGACTGAAAGCTTTTAGAGGAGAATTGTGCTTTACTTTTTCAATTCTGCCGGGTATCATTAAGGAAAGCTGTTAGTTATGGAGACACTTAGAGCTTAGCACTGTGTTGCATCCTGGTAGCTGCTATTTCAACAGGGAACATCAAAAAGACATAAAACTGAATGCTCCTTCAGGGTGTGAGAAATGTTCCAAGGTTGGTCCCATTCACAAGGTTGCATTTTCCTGCACAGCCTGATCCACACGAATACGTTAGCAAACTGAAAATGTGGATTGATGAGATCTGTGCAGACGCTGGCACAGGATTAGGACCTGTGATATTCTTGAGCCTATATCAGACTTATAAATCAAGTCCTCCCACGTTACAGTTTTGAAAAAAGCTAAAAAAAAATGACACGAGTGTTGCATTGATCCACTTAAACCAGATGCTTCTGAGCCATATGTCTGGTACAGTGGGAGAGTGGATGTTGTTTTAGCATCTGGAGCTTTGGCAGACACAGCCAAGTTAATTTGGCTCCTGAGGCCCCAAATCCATAAGTGATCGTCCTACTGCCTGACAGTAAAAATATGACATTAATAAATGTAATAAGAACCATTTGCTTCCTTTGACACTCTTAAGCAGCTGCCCAGGGTGGTTGACTTCCCCTAACTAATGAAGGAATTGGCCTTGCTCATCATTACAGAAGTTTTCTTCCACATGTGGCCTGAGAAGCAAATGGCTCATTTCTGTCTCTGAGCTTCCAGCCATATAAAGAAGTGGCAATGGCCGAAGGGTGGCAAAACAGATGTTATTTGCCATTCAGCTCTAATTTACTGTATCAATTATTAAACAGTCCCCTTGCGCCTTTCCATCTTTGATAGTCTTGTGGTATGAGGAGCAAGTCAATGGCTCAGCTAATTGCAATAAGCAGAAGTGGTATTTAATGCACTGGACACTTTCAACTGCAAAGTAGTTCCAATTAGAGTTTGTAAGTGATGTGACAGCAGTTTGCCGAGCCCCCAAAATAGCCCCTCGTTTGTCAAAGCTTATGGCAGTTTTCTGATCATCTCCCCAGCCACAGGACCTTAAAGAACCTACAAAAAGCTTCCTTTCATTGATCTGTAGTCAGACTGCCGACTGAAAGGCAGACAACTCTGCTAGAAAGAAGACAGATAGGTGCTGCACCATCATGAGAAATGTCATTCGCTTAATGAAAGAGGGGGACCTGTTTGTGATTTAGGTGGATGTTTTGTGCCTGTGGATGCCCACCCACACAACACAGGTACAGAAGCCAGACCAGTTCAATGAAATTAAAGTTCAACTTTCATGCTGATGTTTTCAGAGGAAAATCAAGGTTATGTTATTCTCATCACATTCAGTGTAGCCCCATTGAATCAAGAGGATTTACTCTGAGTAGGCATATATAAAACTGCAGTGCTAAGGCTGCTGTTAAACACAAGAGCACTTCTCAGTTGATTTGCATAAGCTTACATGCATAATAATATGATACCAGGGTCTCTGTGGAGTCATAATCATAACTACGTTCACATGGAAATATATTTTACTGAGTTCACTTCAGTGTTTAAAATATGGAATTATTTTAAGGATCATTGTTTACAGCATTTTACCTTAACGTGGTGCTTCTAGCTGCATTTGGCTTCAAGTCACAAAATCCCTTAATGGGAGAAGAATCCCTGTTGAATGTTGGAATCTACAGTAACACATCTGGAGCCATCAGTTTGAAAAGATTGAGTTTAGAACTATATATTGCTCCAGGTTAGTATATGAACCTTGCAATGGGTTCTAGTATCTACACAATCCTGCAGACACATTATCTTTTTCACAAAACCACAGGTGGTGGTGGTGGTGATGGTGGTGGTGATGATGATGATGATGATGATGATGATGATGAGTATGATGATGATGATGCCCAAGAGAAAAAGAGGTACTTGTGAGATTTTTATTCTCGAACACCAATGAAGCCTGATTGGGCACTGACACTATGTACCATACTTTATGAGATGGATGTTCCTTTTCTTTCAACATACCCACCCTGTGTAGTTATTAGAATTAGTCTACAATTAGGCAACTTGTAGACTAATTAGATTAGATTCAGATTCAGTCCCAGTGAGTATGACCAATAGTGAAGGGTACAGGTAGTTCTCAACTTACAATAGAAATTGAGACCGGAATTTCCATTGTTAACTGACGGTGATCATAAAATGAGGATGTGCAAGAAGCCAAAGACCAGTGGTAGCCACCATTCAGTGCAACCACAACTTCGAATGGTTGCTGAATAGTTGTAAGTCAAGAACTACCTATATGTATTCTCAAATATTTGAGAATAGGTAGCCCATTTTATACTTGTTATTATGGAATAGGCTGAAGCTGCCATACATAAAGATGAAGCAGGTGTGTAAGTAGGGTGGACAAAAAGCCAGAAATGTTGTCTAAAAGATTCCTTCAGGAGATAGATAAGAAGGAACCAAATCAATAAGGAAATGAAGGAAAAAGGTCATCTGAAGTAGACAAAAGAAGCTGGGCCTTAACACCCACGAAACTCCTCCCCAAATGCCATCAACAGCTATCAGATTTGAAAATCAGTGAAGCAAGAGTAGCTGCTTGTCTTGTAGATTAAGAAAGCAAGGACTCTAGGAAATAAAAGAGGTCCTGAAGCTGCCCAAAGTTTGAGAAGTCTTCTTTGATCTATGGTAGACTTGGTGAAAAAAGTAAGGTTCTACATTTAGGCAGGAAAAATCAAATGCACAGGTATAGCATAGGTGGTACCTTGCTCAATAGTAGTAACTGTGAGAGGGTTCTCGGAGTCCTAGTGGACAATCACTTAAATATGAGCCAGCAGTGTGCTGCAGCTGCCAAAAAAGCCAACACAGTGCTAGGCTGCATTAACAGAGGGATAGAATCAAGATCACGTGAAGTACTAATACCACTTTACAATGCCTTGGTAAGGCCACACCTAGAATACTGCATCCAGTTTTGGTCACCACGATGTAAAAAAGATGTTGAGACTCTAGAAAGGGTACAGAGAAGAGCAACAAAGATGATTGGGAGACTGGAGGCTAAAACATATAGGGAACAGTTGCTGGAATTGGGTATGTGTAGTTTAACGAAGAGAAGGGTGAGGGGTGACATGATAGCAGTGTTCCAATATCTCAGGGGCTGCAACAACGAAGGGCGAGTCAAGCTATTCTCCAAATCACCCGAAGGCAGAACAAGAAGCAACGGATGGAAACTAACCGAACAGAAAAGCAACCTAGAACTAAGGAGAAACTTCCTGACAGTTAGAACAATTAATCAGTGGAACAACCTGCCTCCAGAAGCTGTGAATGCTCCAACACTGGAAGTTTTTAAGAAGAGACTGGACGACCATTTGCCTGAAATGGTATAGGGTTTCCTGCCTGAGCAGGGGGTTGGACTAGATGACCTCCAAGGTCCCTTCCAACTTTATTATTATTATTATTATTATTATTATTATTATTATTATTATTATTATTATTATTATTATTATTATTATTATTATTATTATTCCTCTGTCTAGTACTGTACTTCGCAGAGCTAGTTGAGAAGGATGTCGGTAAGTGTGGATGAGTGCGTGTGCATGTCCACATATAGATGTGTGTTAGAAAGAGCAAATACATATATTTGCAGTTGATAAGTTAGTAGCCTGGTTGTTCAGTGAATCTGGCTTTCCCCCATCGACTTTGCTTCTCACTTAGTCACAAAAGTTGATCACCTGACCTTGGAACACAGCAACGGTCATAAAAATGAGCTAGTTGCCAGGCATCTGAGTTTTGATCATGTGATCATGATCCCCTTGATGTACAAAGGTCGCTAAGTGTGAAAAGTGGTCATAAGTCACTTTTTTCAGTGCTGTTGTGACTGAACGGTCACTAAATGAATTGTTGTAAGTTGAGGACTACCTGCGTTCGGTTGATGTGTGATGTGTGAATGCTTTCCAGGGTTGTGAGAGTGTGAGTGGGTGATCATGAGCCAAACCTGAGAGCAAGTGTAACACAACTAGAAGTGAAGAAGGTATCATTGCATTTCATAACAGCTGTCTTTTCTGGCAAGTCAGGTTTAACCCTAACAGTAATTTAAATAAAAGAATCTAGAATTTTCTGCTTATCTAAGTCATAGATAGCTATGAACGATACCTCTACACCAGTGATGGGATTCAAATACCTGAACAACCAGTTCTCTTCGTGGATGCAGGCCTGGGCCTCCGAGGCCTAGAATGGACTTCTGAAAGTGGCATCCACACACTTCCAGCGGGCCGTTCTAGACCTGTGAGGCCTCCTCCAGACCTCCCAGGCCTAGAATGAACTTCCAGAAGTGGCATCCACGCACTTCCAGGGGGCTGTTCTAGGCCTGGAAGGCCTCCTCCAGGCCTCTGAGGCCTAGAACGGACTTCCGGAAGCAGTGTGCATTCAGCTGGTTCTCCGAACTCAACAAGATTTAGCTACCAGTTCTGCCAAACCGGTGCGAACTGGCTGAATCCCACCACTGCTCTACACCCACAAACTAAACTTGGAAGAACAAAGGCAAAGAGATATTACAATATGTCCTATAATATCATGTTGGAAGGTTATTGTCTTATCTTTATTTTGTGGCAGTTTCAGAATCTAAGACCTTGGTCCTTCTCACTCTTCTAGCTGTGCAAAGAGACCTAGAACAGAATGTTGTTAACTTGCATTCCTGGCAAATCTTCTCCAGACTGTCAGAATGGTGTAAACGAGGCTAGAATATAAATGGGAACCAAATCCTTGGTGTTACTGAGTTGAGTTTTCTCTGCAGAATGTGGATTTTTCTTTTTCTGTAAATAATTTACTTGGATTTTTGACCCGCTAACATCCGTGCTGTAATATAATGTAAATAGCATAGGCAAGCACTGAATATTCTCACTATCTTTTCAAAAGAACCAAGATCTTAAGAACGTGCCGCAGAGTTCTGAAGCTGAGGGTTTGATGCCACAGGGAATTGGCAAGAAATCAGGTCAGAATGTGAGTCAGATGTAATACTGAGTGAGTACTAATAGGCTGAAACAGGAATGAGCCTCATCTTATCCCTTCTTACAGTCAAATTAGTCTGGTAGCAAATGGGGTTATATTCTAGGAATCTTATCTCAGTTGTATTATTTTGGTTCCTTTCTTGTATTTTTTTCTCTCTTGCAAAGAGGTAGCTAGGAAAAATACTTTAATTTTATCTATCTATCTATCTATCTATCTATCTATCTATCTATCTATCTATCTATCTATCTATCTATCTATCTATCTACAGGGAGTGCAGAATTATTAGGCAAATGAGTATTTTGACCACATCATCCTCTTTATGCATGTTGTCTTACTCCAAGCTGTATAGGCTCGAAAGCCTACTACCAATTAAGCATATTAGGTGATGTGCATCTCTGTAATGAGAAGGGGTGTGGTCTAATGACATCAACACCCTGTATCAGGTGTGCATAATTATTAGGCAACTTCCTTTCCTTTGGCAAAATGGGTCAAAAGAAGGACTTGACAGGCTCAGAAAAGTCAAAAATAGTGAGATATCTTGCAGAGGGATGCAGCACTCTTAAAATTGCAAAGCTTCTGAAGCGTGATCATCGAACAATCAAGCGTTTCATTCAAAATAGTCAACAGGGTCGCAAGAAGCGTGTGGAGAAACCAAGGCGCAAAATAACTGCCCATGAACTGAGAAAAGTCAAGCGTGCAGCTGCCAAGATGCCACTTGCCACCAGTTTGGCCATATTTCAGAGCTGCAACATCACTGGAGTGCCCAAAAGCACAAGGTGTGCAATACTCAGAGACATGGCCAAGGTAAGAAAGGCTGAAAGACGACCACCACTGAACAAGACACACAAGCTGAAACGTCAAGACTGGGCCAAGAAATATCTCAAGACTGATTTTTCTAAGGTTTTATGGACTGATGAAATGAGAGTGAGTCTTGATGGGCCAGATGGATGGGCCCGTGGCTGGATTGGTAAAGGGCAGAGAGCTCCAGTCCGACTCAGACGCCAGCAAGGTGGAGGTGGAGTACTGGTTTGGGCTGGTATCATCAAAGATGAGCTTGTGGGGCCTTTTCGGGTTGAGGATGGAGTCAAGCTCAACTCCCAGTCCTACTGCCAGTTTCTGGAAGACACCTTCTTCAAGCAGTGGTACAGGAAGAAGTCTGCATCCTTCAAGAAAAACATGATTTTCATGCAGGACAATGCTCCATCACACGGGTCCAAGTACTCCACAGCGTGGCTGGCAAGAAAGGGTATAAAAGAAGGAAATCTAATGACATGGCCTCCTTGTTCACCTGATCTGAACCCCATTGAGAACCTGTGGTCCATCATCAAATGTGAGATTTACAAGGAGGGAAAACAGTACACCTCTCTGAACAATGTCTGGGAGGCTGTGGTTGCTGCTGCACGCAATGTTGATGGTGAACAGATCAAAACACTGACAGAATCCATGGATGGCAGGCTTTTGAGTGTCCTTGCAAAGAAAGGTGGCTATATTGGTCACTGATTTGTTTTTGTTATGTTTTTGAATGTCAGAAATGTATATTTGTGAATGTTGAGATGTTATATTGGTTTCACTGGTAAAAATAAATAATTGAAATGGGTATATATTTGTTTTTTGTTAAGTTGCCTAATAATTATGCACAGTAATAGTCACCTGCACACACAGATATCCCCCTAAAATAGCTATAACTAAAAACAAACTAAAAACTACTTCCAAAAATATTCAGCTTTGATATTAATGAGTTTTTTGGGTTCATTGAGAACATGGTTGTTGTTCAATAATAAAATTAATCCTCAAAAATACAACTTGCCTAATAATTCTGCACTCCCTGTATCTATCTGCGTCCTGTCTTTATTATTTTTACAAATAACTCAAGGCAGCAAACATATCCAACAACTTTCCTCTTCCTATTTTCCCCCACAATAAAACCCTGTGAGGTGGGTTGGATTAAGAGAGAGTGCCAGGCTCAAAGTCATCCAGATGGCTTTCATGTCTGAGGTGGGACTTGAACTCATAGCCTTTGTATTCTTGCCTGGTACCTTAACCGCTAGACCACAGATTGTTTATACTTCTCTGTAGGCAGATTTTTAAGGCCTTATGCATTGGAAGTACTGTTAGGTATG
This sequence comes from Vipera ursinii, assembly GCF_947247035.1. Classification (NCBI taxonomy): domain Eukaryota; kingdom Metazoa; phylum Chordata; class Lepidosauria; order Squamata; family Viperidae; genus Vipera; species Vipera ursinii. Next base: position 84,169,170 of record NC_139516.1, on the reverse strand, counting down.
AACAGCATTCACCAAGCCCTAGATAATCTTCCACTACAAGGGTTCTAACTGGCATCTGCCACCGGAAGAGGAGCAATAGTGTTTTGTTTTTTAAGGATTACTATAAGAACATTTTATACCAAGCATCTTTAGCACCTCATCCCATAAAACTTCAACTGATGTAGTCACAAGGCAGGTTGATTGTAGAAACTACCAAATCTCTGTTCATCAAGAAAAGCTTGACACTGATGTGTGCTAGAATGTTTAAAAATTCAAAAATAGAAACGGTCTTTCAGCCATCTTCTAAAATTTAGAGAGTAAGTGCAATTCGGTTTAACCCTACTGTAGCCCCCCCCCTCCTTCTGGAGAGTGATGGCTTCATTTCATTCTGGCTAGCCTTCCATAATCCACTGGAAATGAAATACCCAGACTTCACTGAATCAGAATTCTGGAGAAAATTTGTTTTAATCTCTAGACCAGGGGTGTCAAACTCAATTTCATTGAGGGCCGCATCAGCATTGCGGTTGCCCTCAAGGGGCCAGGTGGGTATGGCCAGGGTGGGCGTGGCCTACTGGGTGGGCGTGGCTAGACTGTGTATGGCCTACTGGGTGGGCATGCCCAGCTCTACATCGTTCGCATCAAGGGTGCCTATGGGGGCCTGGGCAGGAGTGGGACAGATCTGAGGGTCTCTGGCAGAAGGAGGGTCTCTGGGCCAGGGCCAAGGCAGTGGGGGCCGTCCCCTCACTGTTTCCAGGATGGTTTCGTGGGCCACATGAAACCACTTTGCGGGACGGATCCGGCCCCCGGGCCTTGTGTTTGACATGTCTGCTCTAGACTGAGGGTTGTGGTTTGATGAGGGAAGATCAGATCTCTAATAGAGAATGATCAGCATAGCACCATCATTGTTTAGGGTGACACTGTTAAAAATAAAGGAATGCAGATTTGTGAAATTCCAGCACTGAAAAGGAAGAAATTCATCTAGTTCAATGTCTGCATGAAAGAACTGCAAGCAGAAAATACCAGTTTGGAGAGTATTTATTTCATTAGATATTTTTGGTCTTCAGCCACACTGAAGAATACTTTGTTTGTACATTTGTGTGAGCAACCATTTTTGCATCATCTTGGAGTTATTGTATTATAAGTTAGATTCACATTCTGATTGGCTGGAACAAAAATTTGAGTCTATGGGCCCAGCAGAGAATTTAAAGTCTGGTTTTAACTGATGAAGGTCTAGTGACTGCTGAACAGTCTCGGCCAGTTGACATCTCTAAGGTAAGCCAAGATCCTTGAAGACTACGAAAAATCTAGATGTATATGTATATAATGCTGAATGTGTCTTATAGGACTTTCTTTTTTAAAATGCCTGTGGGCAGGGGAACCCAGTGTCCAGCAGGACTTAAGGATGTGATGAAATTATATTTTATTCTCCACTTTTTAGCCAGGATTCCCAATGTGAATTATTGAAAGAGAAAAATCTCTTATTTTTGCAAGTCTTATGGTTACATATACTGAGTCATTTGTTTGTCGGGATGTTAGTTGGGAAAGGAAGGATGTACTACGGCCCTGATGAAAATTGAACTCTGCTTCTAGAATTAAATATTTCTTAAAAATTGACATAATGGCATACCGTGCTATTCACATAATGTTTAATTAGTTCATAAATGGAACATTGCGCATAATTTGAAAGTAGAGATATTGGCCAGCACAAGTGGCACTGCTAGTTGGAAATGTATCAAGTCATCAGATAACAGTTTTGTAGTACTCTGGACAGCTCCAGAAAGCTAGGTTAGAGCTAGACCCTACATGGTGATGCAAATAAAGAGGATTAAATATCCCATGTAATCTATTTCTAGATAGCTCTTTAGAGGTCCAGCTAAGCTAGCCAAGAGTCAAAGATTGTGAAAGCTATCATATATATATAGGGGCTTCTTAGCAGTCGCAAGATGGCGGAACCACCCGTACCTATTAAAAATTTGAGGCTCCTGGATGTGAAACTGGGTCAGCTGCCCACCTGGATAGCATCCCTCAACTATACCCCCAGAGCATTTCTGGAAATCATGCAAGAGAGGCCACAACAGGTTCTATTCAAAATACTGGGAGCCGAAGAGATGTGGCATCAGTGGTCCTGCTATGTTATTAACTGCTTACGTGGTTTTCAGCTACTATTTAGTGTATGATCGCCTCAAGGAAGAACGCTGGAGAAAATATCACTAAGATATATTCTGAAATAAAGGAATGGAAGAATGGAGCAACCCAAATTTATTGTATTCAGGTTTTTTTGTTTTTTTTTTTTAATTTTTAGCTCCCATTTGTGCCTGTTAGCAGAAAATATAAGAATTCTACTGTAAAACAACTGAAAAGCATCAGTTTGCACTCCTGCCATAAACAATTTGGGGGCATAACAGATGTGAGTTGAATTTGAAAACGGCTCTCTGATATGTCCCTAAAACAATTTCTACCCCTTCTCCCTTTCCTTCAGGCTTTTTTCTTTTCCATACATTTGTCCTTCCCTGCTTTATAGCCTCCTTCTCATGCATTGCCTGCCATCCTCCATCCTTACAGAACTTGGTTTGTTCTCATTGGGTACTTTTATTGACTTTTGCTTTCTGATCTTTTGTTGCGGTTTTCTTTGCCTCTCACCAACCCTTCCCTGTGAGTCTCGGTATCCTTTTACCACTTAATACTCCTGCTTTTATTCTGCCTTCTCTCCTCCTCCTCCCCCCCCCAACCTCACCAGCTTCTCACTAAACACTGTTTCTCCCATTCATTTCTTTTTAGCTATACTACCGTTATGAATATTAATGACCTCCTGTAAGGGCTATTATTTATGGCAGAAAAGACTGTCCTTTGATCTGTGGCTTTTTCTCCAGTACGTTAGGATGTCTGCAACTACAGCTGGCAGTCCTTTTATCTTTGCATAAGTCTCCTTCTCTTCTCTCATTTCCATCTTTTCTTTTTGCACTGTAAGGTTTCATATACACATACATACACAAAGAAAGAGAGAGAGAGAGAGAGAGAGAGAGAGAGAGAGAGAGAGAGAGAGAGAGAGAGAGAGAGAGAGAGAGAGAGAGAGAGAGAGAGAGATTCTTTATCAGGCAATTTTCCTAAGCATGGCACACATATGGTGATTTCTATCCTTCAGACTGTTTCTGCAGAATTCTCTAAAGGCACAAAACTATTCAGGTAGTGATGGTGGTGTGTAATTTGTTTTGTACTCAAGAATTCCTGCCATGCCCATATGTATTTAGACCACAGGCAAACCATGTTGTCATAGAAACAAAGCATTTCATGAATAAATCAATCCATAACAAACTTGTAAACTTGAGAGGGACCACTGCATTTTACCACGGAATCTTTTACATCCATAAATTAATAATGTTTTATAGTGAGCCATACATGGCATTACCCTTCCTGATTTGTTTTGTCTCGTTCGTTATTATTCTTTGGCCCTCTTCTAACTTTTTTTTGCTTTCATATGCAGGAGATCAATCTGTCAAGTGAAACAATAAAGTCAAAACTGGTCTGATCAAGCAGGGCAAGATTTTTCCACCTCTCATTCATGGCGAGATGTTGTGGGGAGGGAGGTTTGGTCTGATGTTAAAAATCAGGAGAGGAAAAAAAATTGGACTTACAACTGCTCCTTAGAGTGCCACCTGTCCCAGTGCCCCCATAGCCACATGACAAAAATTTGGGCAAACCCACAGTTATGACCATCCCACTGACCTTCTTTATCATCTTCTTCACCTGAGAAGAAGGAGGAGTGCCAGACAAGCCAGTGAGTGAGAACTATGGATGAGGAAGTGGTGCTGCAAGTGGGCACTAGGAAACATGGGACTTGAGACAATATGGGGCTTGCTGAGGCATAGGGGTTAATGCCGTGCTGGGGTTGCAGCTGGCCTGTGTGGGAGTTGTTGTGGTGTGCTGTTTGAGGTGGTATTCCAGTTGGGTGCTGGGCCTGAAGCCCCGTGCTCCCTAGTGCCGATCCACAGCACCTGCTCCCTGGCCCACAGCCCTCACCTACTGGTCTGCTTGCCTAGGACTCCTTTCTCTTCCCGTGTAATGATCACATGAGGTCCTCAATGACCCAGGTTGGTCCTAGAGTCTCAATGACAACTGGCATTGGTGGCCTTTCAGTCACTAAGTGATGTAGCCAGATGATTTTGTGCTTTATAACCTCATCCCTTAATGATGAGACATCCCATCCCAATTGCTGTCATGAGCCAAGGACTGCCTGTATAAGGAATTGCCATTTTAAGGGTTAAAACCTAATTAGAAAGCAAATTTTGGAGCACATTTGGAGCTTTTCTCATCACAGAATCTACTGTGGTGCAGTGGCCAGAATGCAATATTGCAGGTTAGCTCTGCCAACAGCCAGGAGTTTGATCCTGACTAGCTCAAGGCTGACTCAGCCTCCAGTCCTTCTGAAGTTGGTAAAATGAGGACCCAGATTGTTGGGGGGTGATATGCTGACTCTGTAAACCACTCAGAGAGTGATGTAAAGCACTATGGAGTGATACATAAATCTAAGTGCTATTGCTAAGTGCTATACAGCTGTAGAAAAAAAGGTAAAAAAATATTTCGAAGTTTTTGGCTATTCTGGTACATAGCTGAATATGTTTCCTTTTTTGTTTTTTAGGCATGGGTCTCTAAAATCTTCAGCAGAACATGAAGTTTCAGATGATTCATCAACCCCAAACATTTATTATATGAAAATAATGTAATAAATACTAGCTTAACTAATAGTACTATGAACAATAACAATACTACTAATAGAAGACTCTTGGATAGTTCCATTGACACTTGTGAATTGACATTTATCACTTTGGTGATATCACTGTTTTATCACTGGTCTAAGGGCACACAGTTGTTTGTATCTCTGATGACTTTTTTGGGACCATCTACAGTCAAACTGATGGATGAGTAAATGTTTTAGTAGTGTACTAAAGTTCTCTTAGGAGCAGACAGTTCTTATCTCAATTATAAGAAGCTAGGCAGGTTAGGACATTAGTTTCACTTTTATTATTCAATCCTCTGTTGAGCAGTCTCTATCCTCTGGATTTCTCATATGTCAATTAAATTCCAAGAGGAAAAAACAATATGCAGGGACTTTCTCCATGAAAGTCTTCCAGGTAGGAACTATGGTCAGCCAAGAGAAAAGTGACAAAAGTATTCACCCTCCCCCTAGGAATAAATGCAAATTAGTCATGACTGATCACAGGTACATCTTACTTGATTTTCAAAAAATAAATAAATAAATATTAAGTAACATATTTGGGGGTTAAACCTACTTAGACTGACCGGTGGTTGGCTTGGTGTTAGTTCCAAGCCTTATTGCTGGACCAAAAAAAGAGACAAAACTGTTGTAAATTCCAGGAGTTAGAGTTTGTCTACAAAGGTAGACATGATGGGTAAATTAGTACTTTTTAAGAAACAGAAGCTCCTACCAAAGATATCTCAAACACTATATAATTAGACTCGGGGTGGAGATGCTCTTGTAGTTGCTTTCACAAATGTAGGAACATTATTTTTAAAATAGCAATCAGGGAATGTTTGCTCTGTCTCTCAGAATAAATCCATTTGAGTGATTGGAAAAGAAATAACTTTCATCAACTGATATTCCGTGCTAAATAGTCTTCATTTTTAAACAGTCTCCACTACATGGTAATGTGTTGGGAGAGCACCACCAGAATCCATAAACCCCATGCTGGATGGGGAATTCTGAAAGCTGCTATCTCAAATGGTGTAGGAGAAGAGCAGACAGACCCTGAGGGTGGAGTCAAGAGGGTAATCAGCCTAGAGTTGTTGCATTCCCACAAACGGTCTAAGTCCAATCTTTCTTGAATTGATTCTTATCTAGCGCCAATTTAACACTGTTTGTTAACTAGATTCTTGCATATAAGATGAGCAATAAATCATCTTAACCAGAACTTAATGCCTGGTCCCAATTCTTCATGCCTAAAAAATAATCTGTAAAACATCAGGATCTGGAAACGTGAACTAAATCTATTCTAACAAACAAAGAGCTAAGTGTAGGTTAGATCACACCTCTATCTCACCTAAACATTTTTCTGCAATCCCAGCCTCATGTCTTTCTCTCCCTTTAAGGATGTGCTAGACCAGGGGTGGTGAACCTATGGCATACATGCCACAGGCGGCACGCAGAGCCATCCCTGTGGGCATGCACGCCATGACCCAAGAGGGAGGTGGGGCCAGGCTGCCCCGCCCCCTCTCCACATGCTCCTGCGCTCTTGCTCTCTTTCTCTCTGCACTGAAGGTCAGGGAGCAGCTGCAAGAGCTGTGTGGATCTGGGCTGGATGATGGAGGCAGCTGCATAAGTGGGTTTCGGGTTGCAGTTTGGGCACACGGTCTCAAAAAGGTTCGCCACCACTGTGCTAGACAAACTAATATAGGATTGTCTATCAATTTCCTGAAATCACTCAGGCAGCATTGTTGAGTAAACCCAAGGAAGACTTGGAAAGCAGTAGGTATTTGTTTTAAAAATAAAATCCCCTGCATATTCACCATTCTGAAATCATTTTTAGCCCTCCCCCACCCCCTCTTAGATCTAGGATGTAAATTATACCAATTGTAAGGAAGGATGAGGATGAGCTGGAAATGCAATAACTGATTCCTCAAAGCTCTTAGCTATTAAAAATCTTAAGTCCAAGGAATAACTTAATGAGCATCACTTGTTGCAAAATGCAAAATCATCTTCTACACACGCTGGTTGAGGTTGTTTTGATACAATTCCCACTTTTGGCTTCTTCCTCTTTTTTTCCTTTGCTGCTTGTCAGATTGCATTAAAACCAACATGTGTTCCTGGAAACATACATATTTTCCACCAGTAGCATTTTGTTCTCCTGCATAATTAACGGTGGCTGCTGACTAATCTCCCCCACAGCAAAATGTGCACCTCATCCAAGAAGGAATACATTCCCCCTGGGAATGCCAAATGCAAAGTTTAATTGCAGCATTAACGAAGTATGCACATTTCTTCTATAGCCCAGGATATGGTGAACGTTGCCCTCCCCATCTAACTTTAATTTTTTAATTTTTTAATTTTTTTTATTTTTACAAAATAAAAGGAGGTGTAGTTCTGAGTGGAAGAGTTTTGGGAAGGAGATCGACGCCATTTCTTGCAATCCAAGGAGGCTCATAAACAGAAGGTCTTCCCATGGACTTTTCTTTCACCATCTGAAGAAATCCTGGTTTTTAGTAAATACCTTAAAAACAAATTTATTAAATAAAGTGGGTGGGGTGTAGTTGGTGACCATCAGTTTTTGAATAAAAATGCATCTTTTTTAAAATGTATATATGGAAACGTGCTGGAGAAACCGCATGTTTTTTTATTCCACCAAAAGAGTTTTCCCTGAGCCCTTCTGATACATTTCATAGTCATTATAATATTATAGTGATGTTTGTGTGTGTGTGTGTGTGTGTGCATGCGTGCACGTACCTACACTCCTCTCCATAACTTGTGCCACAGATTTGCATGCAAAGCCAGTTTTGGTCTATTGGTTAAAGCACCAGTCTAAAAGCCAGGTGACTGTGAGTTCTAGTCCCACCTTAGGCATGACATCCAGCTATGTGATTCTGGGCCAATCACTCTCTCAGCCAACCTCACCTCACAGGGTGGTTGTGTGTATGTGGGAGAAATAGGAGGAAGAAGGAGTATTAGTTACTGTACATTCACTGCCTTGAGTAATTTAGGAAAATAATAAAAGCAGGATTTTAAAAAAATCTAGAATAGGGATGGACATATTTGAAAAATAAAAGGCACAACACTCATTCAAAGTACCTTTTAAGGTAGAAGTTTGTCCTGGAGGATTTCAGCCTTTACACTCATGTGGGAAACCATCAGAATAAAGCTTTCTGAGGAGGCCCAACTAAAGTTACTTTTCAAAGAGACGGTCCCTGTGTAAACTTGATGAGATGGCAGCACCCAACTGGAAAAATAGCAGGAGGCATGAGAAGTAGGCCTTACCTCCACACACATTTCTGCTCATAATCTCATCCACATCCCCCCATTTACTGGGGGGGGGAAGCAAAAAGGATCCCCCTCTCACACACTCCATGAGGATGGGGGTGGGGGGGAGGGTGAGTTTAATGGGAGGTTAAGGAATATTGAGGGGTGGAAAGGCAAAATGCAAAAGAAATAAGCAAGGCCTCTTCCCTTTTGGATTTTAGCTCAGGGCTGAGCTTCCCAAAGGTTATTTTTTTGTGTGTTTTTTTTTAAAGGAAGTCAGGGAAAACATACGCTACATGGAAGCATGTTGTGTTTGCATTCACGTCCGACATTAAGGGCTGAAAGGTGGAATTATAGTAAATACAAAAACGTTCAAACTTTAAATGGAATAGGCCAGACTCGAAGCAGCAGCTCAAAGCGCTAACATTTTTTGGCCATTAATTATTAACAGGAGCTAGCAGCTCGTTTAAAAGTTTTCCTCTAATGACAAGGCTGCTTACAAGATAAATATCATCTTTGGGCCGGTGCCTCAGAAAGGCATCTCTGTATTTTCTGAGCCCCAAATGTCAAAGATCTAAAATAAAACAAACTAGAAGGAAACCGAGTACAATTAAAGTTATTTACAGAAGTCCAGCCACTGCTGAGAAGCCTTTAAGGGTGGTGATATTTTTCCTGTTGTTACAAAAAATAATGTGAAAGATGAGGACTTGTTGTTGTGTTTTGTTCTATCAAGCAGATTTCAGTTCTATGTATTGGCCCTGGAAATACAGTTTCAAACCATGCAACAATGGCTCAATCAAGGCATAAGCTTCATTATATTTTTACAGGAGCGTATATGAAAATTCCCTTTTTCTTTGCTGCTGTTTTGTTTTGTTGTGCCCTGAACTTCTGAAAAAAGATAACCCTAGGAGTGATCAAGCATTTGGAAGATCCCCAGACACGGCACTGTTCAGCCTGAAATGCTGAACACTTCCACCTTCTTCAACTTTGTGTCCTCCAGAGGTGTTTAGACAGTAACTTTCCAGATACATCTGGAGAGCATTAGACTGGGGAAAGATGTTCTTGTGCTATGCAGAGAATCCTGCATGTACAGAGTTGCATCACTGCAAAGGAAGGCTTACTCATTCAAGGATTCATAAATATTGTGCTCAAATGATTTCACTAGGCCCCACTAAAGTCAAACGTAAGTCTGAACATCTCATTGTAGCCTAGTCAAAATTTAAGATTACTAATCCTTCAGGGAGGCATTGATAATCCTATCTTCATGCAGAAGCAAGAAGGTACTATTATAGGTAGATGAATTTTGTTAAAGTACTCAAAAATCAGCTTTGTGACAAACTTCCAGAATCATAACACAACTGTGCATGTGAAGACTATTTAGCCTTCCCAAGTATACATTGTTCTGTATTATTGTTTTGTTGTTAGTTGAGAAGGACAAGGCAATAGCAGCCTCCATAATGTGCAGCATCCATATTATGACAGCATCCCTGGTGGATCATACCTTTTTGTCTAAAATGTATCTTTGAGGTTCCTTTCTCTCTCTTTCACCCAATACTTGAAGTGAAAGCAAATGGAAGGTTTCAGAGCCTTCCCATTAAATTATACGGTTCTGATTTGTCTTAGTGATCCTTTCCTCAATCTGAGTCCTCCAAATTATGAACCTTGTTTCTCAACTATCTCTGCTTAAGCCTGAGATCTTTAACAAAAAAGAGCCTTGGTGGAGCAGTGGGCTAATGCCTCCTTAAGTTACACCAGCTGCCTGCAATTAGTGCAGGTTCGCGTCCCACCAGGCTCAAGGTTGACTCAGCCTTCCATCCTTCCGAGGTAGGTAAAATGAGGACCCAGATTGTTGGGTGCAATTAAGCTGACTTTGTAATAATGCCACTTGGGGTGTGTGTGAAAGCCCTAATAAGCAGGCATATACATAGAATGAAGGCTACTGCTAAGCTTGTAAGCCGCCCTGAGTCTTCGGAGAAGGGCGGGATATAAATGGAATTAAAATAAAATAAAATAAAAATAAACTCTGAAATGTGTGGAGTTGTCAATGGTCTCTCTGCTTGGTTGTTTTCTTGCAGATAATTCATTATGCAACAAGGTAAAATTATGATGATATTACCTGGTTGGGTAATGAATTGTCTGCAAGCAAGCTATCAAATTCAGAGACCACCACCAACTCCGCATACAACCCTGAGCTACAAGTATTCTGGGACCAGAGATTTTGTCTTTCGAGGTCTCTCTAGCAGCGTGTGCTGTTCTCTGTGTGGTATGTCATGTGCCTGTGTGCCTGTTGTATGCGGCTTTTCAGATGTTGATTGGGGTGTTGATGGCTGGCTATTAGGCCATTGGCTGTCCTTTGCTTGTGCTGCCCAGCCCTCGACTTCCAAGTACTTGATAAGCTGGTGATAAACTAGCACTCCTGTTGACAGGTATTCTCTACAGGTATTCCCTCCCATTGAGGTCTGAAATATTTTCAAGCTTCTCAAAAGCACTGTTCTTTCCATGCCTGCGACGTTACGCAGACATGGTCTTTCATATCCACTTTGTAGATTACACTAATCCACATAGAAGATGTGCAAGAACAAGAAGCCAGAGAAGTCTAACTCTAGCGATAAGGCATTACTTATCGTACATCCTTCTCTTGCTTTCTTCACTATTCTAGCTGGGTGGCTGGGCTTCTTGTATCCCAGAGAGACAATCTGTATGCAGAAGAGCTTCCTTCCCCAGCAGGGAGGTTTCTTCCCTCGTGTGAGCTCATAGCTAGAATGCATCTGGATTCATTAGCCTCGGATAGTAAGGGGCAAGATATTTTTGTTCTGTAGTTAAAATTAGAGAGAGCTGAGATGTTTCCTGTTGGAACTGTTTCGAAGGGATTGCCATCGGGATAAAGAGTTCAATACAGTGTCAAGTCCACCGCTGTGACTGAGCAGTTTCTTCGCTTAAGTGAAATTCTACCCTTCCGTATTTCTGCCTCAGGAGTATATAGACTATATACTAATACAAATAGTAAGTTAAAACAATAAGCAACAACAGTTTTACACACAAACACACACACATGGTAACTAAAAAATACAGACAAATAAAAATATGCATGATCAGCCTGTAGGAAAATTCCCCCCTCCCCAGAATAAAATATTCTTTATTCTTAATATTATATAATATTAAGAATAAAGGATATTTTATTCTGGGGAGGGGGAATTTATATATATATATATATAAAGGTAAAGGTTCCCCCGCACATGATCTCCGTTTCAAAGCTGAAGAGCCAGCGCTTGTCCGAGGACGTCTCCGTGGTCATGTGGCCAGCATGACTAGATGCCAAAGGCGCACGGAACGCTGTTACCTTCCCACCGTAGTGGTCCCTATTTTTCTACTTGCATTTTTACATGCTTTCAAACTGCTAGGTTGGCAGAAGCTGGGTCAAGTAACAGGCGCTCACTCTGTTACGTGGCACTCGGGATTCGACCCACCAAACTGCCGACCTTCTGATCGACAACAAGCTCAGCATCCTAACCCACTGAGCCACCGCATCCCTCTATCTCTATCTATCTCTATCTCTATCTCTATCTCTATCTCTATCTCTATCTCTGTCTATCTATCTATCTATCTATCTATCTATCTATCTATCTATCTATCTATCTATCTATCTATCTATAAAACAGCCACCATCACACACTTCTCCCAGAAGAACGAAGCTGAAGTCACCAGCCTGAGGATGACGGATGAGATTTCGTCAAAACGTTGCCCTGATACTTCCAATTTTACGTGGGAAAAAACCCGAATGACCAAAGATCTACATACAAACACCCGCGAAAACCTCAGAAAACACACACACACACACACACACACACACACACACACACACACACACACACACACATACATATATATATATATATATATATATATATATATATATATATATATATATATATATATATATATATATAAGAGGAGAAACATCTTAAAGGCAGAAAGCAGTCCCAGTCTTCCTGCCATAGGAAAACAACCTCAAGCAGTAGCCTGAAGAGGCTAGTCTTTAGGAATGGATTTCTTGTATCCATTCAGAAACCTGGGCCGTCCTATTCATAAACAAAGAGCAGCCAAAGAATGTACAAAAGCCCCCTACTCTCAACCCCATTTTGTCACCCATCCCAGAAACATGCTGCTGTCTCTGGCTACCAAATAAACAGAAATGTCCTTTCCAAAATGCAGCCTGCCTACAGATCATTTTCCCAGCATCTTTCTCCTTGGCTTGGAACCGGACCAGATTTTACTGCCAACAAATCCAAATCTGGGTCCCTGTCTAGTCATGATCTTAGGGGAATATCCCTCTCTAAAGTTAACCTACTTAATGTTGGTTAGCTTTAATGCTCTGGGTACATATGTGAGCATTGCTGCAGGTTGGATATGAGCAATGACTAGCAATGAACAATGATGCATGTTTTGTGACTCTGAGAGAAAAGAGATGTGTTTACAGAAAACATTGCCAGAGATTAACAAAGCCTAGCAATTGAGTTAACTGCTTCCTAACAGAAGAAAAGGCCTCCATAGATTTTACTGGACAAGGAAGGCAAAAGGAAGTGATCATCTCCGATTAGTGGTCTCCTAGACAAGGACAGAGTGATTAAGAAAAAAAAAGAAACAAAGTGAATCCTTAACTTCACCCTTTGGCCTCCCCTTGGGATAAATGGATCACCAGGAGCTGAAGAGAGAGACTGCCACTGGATTGGAGTTCTGGTACTGAATTTAAAAGTATTGGTAAGAAAACCTACGTAAAAGGGGGAATGAGGTCTCTGCCTTGACAGATTTGGAAAGAGGTTGCTATATTAATTAAATAACTAAACTTCTTCTTGATACTGCTGCTAGTGCAGGGCCATTTTCAAAACAGCAACATTATCATCAGTGACTACAATCAACCAGTGGAAAAGCTTGCCCTCAGAAATGGTGGATGCTCCATCACTGGAGGCTTTTAAGAAGAGAGTGGACAGTCACTTTGTCTGAAAATGTATAGGGTCTTTTGCTTGAGCAGGGGGTTGGACTAGAAGACCTCCAAAGTCCCTTTCAACTCTGATATTCTATTCTGTTCATTATTATCGTACATTAATTGCTTATTATTCTTAAGGAATGCAGTTGGTTCGACTTGATGGATGGGACAACCATTTACCCCTTAAAACAGGAGTAGATACGTGATGGGAGTAGCATTTTGCATTCACACAATACCGTGAAGAGTTACTTCCAGTTCAGCCCAGAGTTCGCTTTTCTCTTATTCCAGGGCTTACCCTACTGTTTCTAAGCACTCCTTGCTTCAAACTAACGACAAACTGCGCTGACAGTTTTCAGCAGTAATGAATGGGAAAAAAATCTCAAAACTCACCAGGAAAAAATGTGGTTTGGGGACTGGCATCCCTTTGAGATGGCCAATAACAAAAGTCTCTGCCAAATGCAGAGGGATCTTATCAGCTTCGCAGCCTTCTATCCTACAAGAATATGTTGAATTATAGCTTCCAGAATTCTAGTCAGTTCTGCCAATCAGTAATTAACCACTTTCACTTTTTTAGTTGTATAAATTTTAACTTTTCTGTATTACTACTGATACCTGGCCCCAGGATGAAGAACAGAATATATTGACAAAATACATATTTTCACTTATGCTCATCTGCTCCTGGGGAGTACTTCTTAATTTGAAACGAATCCTCCTTTTTTTTTTATCAGTACATGAAATTTACATACTTCCTATCGGCAAATCTTCCTGACATTAGTCAGGAAGCCTCAGCCAATCATGGTTAAATGCCAAGAAGATGTCTATGATTTAAATCTTTATGTACCTCATTCATATGTTACATTTTGAGGAATGCACTTAAAATCTCTAAGGTGTTTAGCTTTAAAAATATAAGGTGTGAAGTTGTTTTTGACTGAATTTGAAAGGGGAACACACCCCATGGCATTTCTCTGTAGTTTAAGAACCAGAGGATATGGTTTTCTAGATTGTAGTTAACTTATTGTAAAGAATATTTTCAATACTGCAAGTATTCTTTACAATAGGCTGGTATTTAAGTGAATGCTTTTATTCAACACTATGTACTTTAAAAAAAGAGTGATTTGTCAAAGGAAGAATGAGAGAATATTTGGTTTGCTACCTATATGGTTGTTTTAGAGGTGCTGGTTATGTATTTTAGACAGAAGAAAGATAATAACTGACCTTTGGGTCTGAATTTGTCCTCGACATCTTCAGAGTCATTTCAGATAATGGAATCACTTCAGTGTATTTACTGTGGCAGCCTATTTTATTGAAATAAAAGGCCCCAAGTATGAATTTTCACTTGCTGGCTTGCCTGGCTAGCTGCCTGAAAAACAGGCAAGATTTTGGGCAAATACAAATAATTGTTTACTAAAATTGGAATTTACAATGGCGGCTAAAATAAAAAAAATAACCTAGTGGTAAGCCTGTCATTTATATTTACTCTAAAAAATTGGCACCCAATAAATTATCTCACTGATGGACTACCCAAAATGTAGAGTTATGTCAAGAATGTTATATTAAGAAACCAGATTTGCATCCAAAAGTATATGCATGGTGGGCATTTATGAGTGGGTTTCCTCTCCTGCTTTTTGCCACAGACCAACCTTGTGTGAAAAGTTAAACTAAGAGAGATAGTGAGGCATAAATAGACAAACTTGAAGATAATTTCAAAAGATCATCATCGTCGTCGTCCAGAAATCTTCTGGAGTGATATTTGTTCATAAAGGCAGTTTAAGCCAAATTGGATAATACCAGTTTTAATGGAGTGGTTGTATCCTAATCAAGGTTCATTTTATTTATAGTACAGCATAGTTGTTGTTAGTTGCGAAGTTGTGTCGGACCCATCGCGACCCCATGGACAACATTCCTCCAGGCCTTCCTGTCCTCTACCATCTTCTGGAGTCCATTTAGGCTCACGCCATCCAGCCACCTCATTCATTACAGCATAGGAATAACATTAGATAAAAGTTTATTTTTTACTTATTTATTTATTAGATTTTTACCCTATGTTTATTACTTTATAGGTAGCTCAAGGCAGTGAACATGCATAATACTCTTCCCTTCTCCTCTTTTCTCCGCAACCACTCTGTGAGCTGAGCTGAGCTGAGAGAGAGTGACTGGTGCAAAGTCACCCAGCCGGCTTTCATGCCCATGCAGAACTAGAACTCAGAATCAAAGTCACCCAGTCAGCTTTCATGCCTAAGGTGGGACTAGAACTCAACAGATTCCTGGCTATTTGGCTAAAACCATCCAACTGGCTCTTGTGCCTAAGACAGGACTAGAAATCAACCAGAGCCTTAATCACTACACCAAATCAGCTCTAATGACTGACCTACTATTCAATAGTGCATTCTAAGTCACCCTGCCTCTGAGAATTTACTTCTTGTCTTCATTATGCCCTCACCCATTGGTACCATTGTTGTAGAGCTATTTGGTGATAGCCTCAGTAGTGCTAAAGAAGAAGAAGAAGAAGAAGAAGAAGAAGAAGAAGAAGAAGAAGAAGAAGAAGAAGAAGAAGAAGAAGAAGAAGAAGAAGAAGAGGAGGAGGAGGAGGAGGAGGAGGAGGAGGAGGAGGAGGAGGAGGAGGAGGAACAGAAAACAATTTTAACAAGATTAAGATCGGCTGGAGCCCCAAACTGACCATTCTGAAGCTCCATGCAGCTAGAACGTCTTTCGCTGTGCTGCATAAGATGTGACAAATGGATTATAAAGTATATCTGTACATAATAAAGACCATTTGAGAAAAGCCAACTCCCTTATCTCTCTGCCTGTTCTGTGGTACGCCTGGATAAAAATTTAATAATCCAGAGGAGCCAAAGTAGTTCTGTAGATTAAGACTGCATAAATACCTGTAAAAATTTGACAAGCATTATAACTCAAAGCCTATTGGAACAGATGTCTGCAAAAGCTCAGAGTCAAAAAAAGACATTCATAGCCTTACAACCACAAAGAAGATTTAATGAGGCTAACGGAGAGCTGCTAAATGAGATCCCAGCCAGATCCCTTGAACATAGGGTACTTAGGAGGTTTGAGCAAAAGACAAGTTACTTTTCCCCCTTCAATTGGTGAAAAATATTCTTCTCAACCCTAATGTAATACTGGAATTGTCTTATTGTTGCTATGAATTTAATGTGTGAAGCATGTTTTGGGACTCTGACATTGGAGGTTAGTGTTACCACATTTGCCATGTGATTCTAAAACTTGAGAAACAGTATCTCTTCACTACCATCTCCTGAGGCAGTTACGTCTTTCCTAAACTGATGATTTTTTAAAAATTGTTTCTTGTAAGCACAAACTCTTATCTGATAGATTCTTACCATAGCTGATTCGTTTTCCTGATAACAATCAGCCTGCTCAAGATACTCTCCTCTGTGTGAAGATAATATTGCAGTTTCTACACTAAATGGCCTTCAAATTAATTACATAGATCTAAGCAGACTCAAACAATTTCCGCAGACAATAGCTTCCTTGTTGACTTATATATATATATATATATATATATATATATATATATATATATATATATATATATATATATATATATGTATATATATATATATATATATATATATGTATATATATATATATATATATATGTATATATATATATATATATATATGTATATATATATATATATATATATATATATATATATATATATATATATATATATATATATATATATATATATATATGTTTCAAATGTTAACTCTTTAGATTACCTTGCTAGGCCCCAAACATGGGGCAAATCTTTATTTCCTGTTTTCAGCCTATCTTGAAGGCTATCGAACAGGCAGTAGTCACACCGGACAATTCCTATATTTGTGTAAATTACTAACAAAGAATTAAAGGGAAACTGAAATGCATTTCTGACTCGTTAGTCGTCATCAGCCAGCCATACCCTTCTGAGATTCGAACCATGGGCTGATTGCATATGAGGCAGTGTTATTTGCCTCTAAGCCACAAGGTCTCTCTCGCTCTGTTAGCTTTTTTTTTTTTTCTGCAAGGGAAGATATGTTTCAAATGTTAACTCTTTAGATTACCTTGCAATCAGCCCATGGTTCGAATCTCAGAAGGGTATGGCTGGCTGATGACGACTAATGAGTCAGAAATGCATTTCAGTTTCCCTTTAATTCTTTGTTAGTAATTTACACAAATATAGGAATTGTCCGGTGTGACTACTGCCTGTTCGATAGCCTTCAAGATAGGCTGAAAACAGGAAATAAAGATTTGCCCCATGTTTGGGGCCTAGCAAGGTAATCTAAAGAGTTAACATTTGAAACATATCTTCCCTTGCAGAAAAAAAAAAAAAGCTAACAGAGCGAGAGAGACCTTGTGGCTTAGAGGCAAATAACACTGCCTCATATGCAATCAGCCCATGGTTCGAATCTCAGAAGGGTATGGCTGGCTGATGACGACTAATGAGTCAGAAATGCATTTCAGTTTCCCTTTAATTCTTTGTTAGTAATTTACACACATATATATATATATATACACATATATACATATATACATATATACATATATATATATATAGTCATGGCCGAAATTGTTGGCACCCCAGAAATTTTTCCAGAAAATCAAGTATTTCTCACAGAAAAGTATTGCAGGAACACATGTTTTGCTATACACAGGTTTATTCCCTTTGTGTGTATTGGAACACAACAAAAAAAGGGAGGAAAAAAAGCAAATTAGACATAATGTCAAACAAAACTCCAAAAATGGGCTGGACAAAATTATTGGAACCCTTAACTTAATATTTGGTTGTGCACCCTTTGGAAAAAATAACTGAAATCAGTCGCTTCCTATAACCATCAATAAGCTTCTTACACCTCTCACCCGGAATTTTGGACCACTCTTCCTTTGCAAACTGCTCCAGGTCTCTCTTATTGGAAGGGCGCCTTTTCCCAACAGCAATTTTAAGATCTCTCCACAGGTGTTCAATGGGATTCAGATCTGGACTCATTGCTGGCCACTTCAGAACTCTCCAGCGCTTTCTTGCCATCCATTTCTGGGTGCTTTTTGACATATGTTTGGGGTCATTGTCCTGCTGGAAGACCCAAGATCTCGGACGCAAACCCAGCTTTCTGACACTGGGCTCTACAGTGCGACCCAAAATCCTTTGGTAATCCTCAGATTTCATGATGCCTTGCACACATTCAAGGCACACAGTGCCAGAGGCAGCAAAACAACCCCAAAACATCATTGAACCTCCAACATATTTCACTGTAGGTACTGTGTTCTTTTCTTTGTAGGCCTCATTTCGTTTTCGGTAAACAGTAGAATGATGTGCTTTACCAGAAAGCTCTATCTTGGTCTCATCTGTCCACAAGACGTTTTCCCAGAAGGATTTTGGCTTACTCAAGTACATTTTGGCAAACTGTAATCTTGCTTTTTTATGTCTCTGTGTCAGCAGTGGGGTCCTCCTGGGTCTCCTGCCATAGCGTTTCATTTCATTTCAATGTCGACGGATAGTTCGCGCTGACACTGATGCTCCCTCAGCCTGCAGGACAGCTTGCATTCCTTGTTTGGGGCTGCTTATCCACCATCCGGACTATCCTGCGTTGCAACCTTTCATCAAGTTTTCTCTTCCGTCCACGACCAGGGAGATTAGCTACAGTGCCATGGGTTGCAAACTTCTTGATAATGTTGCACACTGTGGACAAAGGCAAATCTAGATCTCTGGAGATGGACTTGTAACCTTGAGATTGTTGATATTTGTCCACAATTTTGGTTCTCAAAATCCTCAGACAGTTCTCTTCTCCTCTTTCTGTTGTCCATGCTTCATGTGGCACACACAGACACACAATGCAAAGACTAAGTGAACTTCTCTCCTTTTTATCTGCTTTCAGGTGTGATTTTTATATTGCCCACACCTTTTACTTGCCCCAGGTGAGTTTAAAGGAGCATCACATGCTCAAAACAATCTTATTTATCCACAATTTTGAAAGGGTGCCAATAATTTTGTCCAGCCCATTTTTGGAGTTTTGTTTGACATTATGTCCAATTTGCTTTTTTTCCTCCCTTTTTTGTTGTGTTCCAATACACACAAAGGGAATAAATCTGTGTATAGCAAAACATGTGTTCCTGCAATACTTTTCTGTGAGAAATACTTGATTTTCTGGAAAAATTTCTGGGGTGCCAACAATTTCGGCCATGACTGTATGTGTATATATATATATATATATATATATATATATATATATATATATATAGTAACAGAGTGAGTGCCTGTTACTCGTCCCAGCTTCTGCCAACCTAGCAGTTCGAAAGCACATAAAAATGCAAGTAGAAAAATAGGGACCACTAAGGTGGGAATGTAACAGCATTCCGTGCACCTTTGGCGTCTAGTCATGCTGGCCACATGACCACAGAGACATCCT
This sequence comes from Vipera ursinii, assembly GCF_947247035.1. NCBI lineage: Eukaryota > Metazoa > Chordata > Lepidosauria > Squamata > Viperidae > Vipera > Vipera ursinii. The sequence continues at coordinate 84,149,821 of NC_139516.1, read as the reverse complement.
TGGACAAGCGCTGGCTCTTCAGCTTTGAAACGGAGATGAGCACTGGCCCCTAGAGTTGGAAACGACTAGCATGCATGTGCAGGGGAACCTTTACCTTTTATATATATAAGTTCAATTTGTATTGAACTTTAAAAATGCAAACTGAGAAGAATATAAAGGGTAAAAAGGAAGGAGTGTGCATCTAGGCTGCATGAGTTGCATTGGATACCAGTTTTCTTTGGGGTCCAGTTAAAAGTGTTAGTTATGACTTTTAAAGTTCTTCATTGCATGGGGCCAGACTATCTTAGAAACCACTCCTCCCACTTTCATTGGACCTATCTCACCTGGTCAGGCATGAGGAGCATGTGGCAGATTCAGTTGATTTGAGAAATTCAATGGATGGTACTACTTATGGTGGACACGCGATAAGGCAAAAAAAAATATATTGGAGGAGGATTCGTATTTTAATACAGAAAAGTCTTAAAGAAAAGATAAAGTTGAAACCAGAAACTTTCCTTTTGGGCTGAATGGAAAAAGTCTTGGTGAAAAAAATTCGGAACTTTGATCTTATATAGGTTGATGTCAGCAAGACTACTGTATGCACAAAAATGGAAGGACATTTCAATTCCCGCTATGGATGAATGGCTACAGAAGCTGATGGAGTTGGCAGAGATGGCCAGATTGACTGTTTTGACTAAAGAAAAGAATATAAGTACTTTGGTTTCTACATGGAGACTGCTTCTGGATTTTGTGCTTGAGGTGGGAAAAAAACTAAACTTTGATTTTGGGTTTTACTGATTAGATTGATGTGTTGTTACAGAAATGGCTAGTTTATGGTACTATTAAACATAAAGGTTCCCCCGCACATGCGTGCTAGTCGTTTCCGACTCTAGGGAACAGGACTCATCTCCGTTTCAAAGACGAAGAGCCAGTGCTTGTCCGAGGACATCTCCATGGTCATGTGGCCGGCATGACTAGACGCCAAAGGCGCACGGAACGCTGTTACCTTCCCACTGTAGTGGTCCCTATTTTTCTACTTGCATTTTTACGTGCTTTCGAACTGCTAGGTTGGCAGAAGCTGGGACGAGTAACAGACACTCACTCTGTTACGCGGCACTTGGGATTCGACCCGCCAAACTGCCAACCTTCTGATCGACAAGCTCAGCGTCCTAACCCACTGAGCCACCGCGTCCCGGCTGTTTATGGTACTATTATGGAAAAGTAAAAAGTTGAGGCTCAATGTTAATGCTTTATTCTACTGCAACAGAGGAAGTTGGAAGTCAATGCCTCTTCTTTTCTTTTTCCCTTCTCCCCCTCGCTTTTCCTTCCCTTTTTCCTCCCCACTGTGTCCTACTATTTGCTTTGTATTTTATATTTTACTCTATAATATAACAAAATGTATGAAATAAAAATAAAAAGAGAGAAAATGAATGGATTCTATACAGAAACAGTTCAGCTCCTGTTTGTTGCCTTTCTAGTAGAGCATCAAGAGTTGACTCGGTCAACCAGCATGAAGATCGAAATATAGGACGTTGCCCTGGGTGTGCCTGGTGGCTTGAGAGTTGCTCTCTCCATCTTTTTAATTTGGGTTCAGTTTTGCATGGATTTTTATCATTTTTTTTTTAAACTTGGAAATTGCCCAGAGTCACTTAAATACAGGTAGTCCTTGACTTAGAATGATCTCTTTAGTGACCGCTCAAAGTTACAATGGTACTGAAAAAAGTCAGTGGTGACCATTTCTCATACTTAGGACCACTTCAGCATCTGCATGGTTATGTGATCAAAATTCAGACGTTTGGCAACTGACTCATATCTATGATGGTTGCAGTGTCCTGGAGTGAGCTGATTCCCCATTTGTGACCTTCTGACAGGGAAGTCAGATTCACTTAATGACCATGTCACTAATAACTGCAGTGATTCACTTAAACAACTGCGGCAAGAAAGGTCATAAAATGGGGCAAATAGAGCCTTGGTGGAGCAGTGGGCTAATGCCTCCTTAAGTAACACCAGCTGCCTGCAATTAGTGCAGGTTCGAGTCCCACCAGGCTCAAGGTTGACTCAGCCTTCCATCCTTCCGAGGTAGGTAAAATGAGGACCCAGATTGTTGGGGGCAATAAGCTGACTTTGTAATAATGCCGCTTGGGGTGTGTGTGAAAGCCCTAATAAGCAGGCATATACATAGAATGAAGGCTACTGCTAAGTTTGTAAGCCACCCTGAGTCTTCGGAGAAGGGCGGGATATAAATGTAATTTTAAAAAAAAATCACTTGACAACTGGCTCACTTAGAAGGAGAAACCTTGAGGACAACCTGTAGTGAAATGGGTAGTATGTACATTGGATAAATAAATAAAATGCCAACAGGTAATTGACTTAGTGGGACCACTGGCTCGCTCTTTCCATTCCATAAAGAACAGCATGTTCTTTGTTGTTGTGTCACATTTTTATCTTGATGCAATAATTTTGCTACATCATAACAGGTGAGAACATTCCTCAGCAGCATCCATTTGATTGGTGCACTTTGGTTTCCTTTGTCCCTCAAGAGTTAAAGGATGTTTAACTGTTGGAGGGAGTGAAGGTTCCAGATTTTAGCGAAGTCTTGAATCCCCATTGAACAAGGGTTACGTCTTCCACATTTCTAAACCAATTGCATTTTTCGGGGTTTCTGCTGTACCCCAGGTTCCAACTGAGAGAAGATATGGCTTTGAGGAAAGGTGCTCTCTATACCACCTAGCACAGAGGTCCCCAACCTTTGGGGCACCAGGGACCGGTTCCATGGAGAGAGGTTTTTCCACAGACCGGAGGGTGTGTGGTTTTGTGTGCTGCCTGCATCCCATGGATGGGGCTTCACTTGTTTGTGCAGACCAGTTACTGGCATTCCGTGGCCCGGTTCCGGTGCATGGACCGAGGATTGGGGACCCCAGACCTAGCATGCTTAGAGGGATGGAGGGATGCTGGCCATGATAGCAGAGAGGATGAGCTGCAAAATTATCAACAAATAGCGCCTTCCTGGTGTGTGGATTTTAGTAAAACCCAACTAACAATGCTTAGATTTTTTTTGAAATTTGATTCCAGTACCTGTTTTTCACATTTTCATAAAGAGCAAGGAACAGATATGCATTTCCTCAATACATGTATTTATCTAGATAGTGCAGTTTTTGTATACTGCTATATTCCAGAATTACAGATTAGTCCTCAATTTACAACCATTTGTTTAGTGACCTTTCAAAATTACAACTGCACTGAAAAAGTGACTTGCAACCAGTCCTCATACTTAACATCCATTGCAGCATCCCCATGGTGTTGCTGTATATGATCACATATATGGGCAACTGGCATGTATTTAAAACATTTGCAGCATATGGGGTCATGTAATAACCATTTGCAGCCTTCTCAGTCAGCTTCTAATAAGCAAAGTCAATGGGGAAAGCCAGATTCACTTAACAACAGTGTGATTCACTTAACAACTGCAATGATTCTGTGAGGGATGATGCTTACCGAGTGGGAGGTGGTATGGTGAGCTAAAGTGAAGTGGCTGTTTCCCAGGAAGGAAAGAACACATTCCAAGGAGTGAGGTGGAGGAGCAATTCTTCAAAAAATAACCCAACCCAGATCTGAATAGGAGGCAAAAGAAGAGAGTTAGGACAGGCACTCCCTAGAATCTCCCAGATCAGGGGTAGGCAACCTTGGCTCTTTTATGACTCGTGGACTTCAACTCCCAGAATTCCTGAGCCAGCTGGCAGTTGAAGTCCACGAGTCATAAAAGAGCCAAGGTTGCCTACCCCTGTCCCAGATTACACAGTAGCTGGTTGAGAATAGTAAAGGTTTAGTCTGGCAAGATTCTGTCTACTGGTGTGAGCAATTAAAGAACTGAACTTTGGCTGGATTATTCTATGACATTCTTGGGCTGGGCCTGACAGATTCACTTAACAAACAAAGCTAAAAAGGTCACAAAATAGGGCATGACTTGCTTAACAACTGGGTTAAGAAACCCTGGTCCAAACTGTGACTGCAAGCCAAGGATTATCTGTAGTCCATTCAGTTCCCACTTTTTATCTGCAATGCAATGGCCATAAAACCAAAAATAAAACCTTTTGTTAATGAGCTATAAGAAAAATATATATAATAAAATCATGATTCTCTCCCAAAAACATCTTTCGGATACAAGTGACATATAAATAACACATTCCACATAATTTAGAGACTTAGGGGCCTGTTTCTGAACAATAATTTTAAAGGAATTAGTGTTTTTTCCCCCCTTCGAAATGTTTGATTGATGCTTGCTGTTCTGATAAGATCGTCTACTGCAAGGGTCTTTGGAATGGGATATATTTCTTTGCTCTCTTAAAAAAGAACTAGCGCACTCCCTTCTCCCTAGAACTATTTGTTGGAGTTTGTTGGAATTTGATCAATTCCTCAATTGTTTCAATGTGAGAGGCCAGCATGTTCAGTGCATAAGGTTTTTTGAACTGGAAAAGAAGGTCTGAGTTATTTTTGTTGAAAATTCTCAGTCAAGACAGTATTGTGACTTCGAATGTGAGAACAGCTGAACATATTTTCAGTGCCTGCTTGTAAATATTCCCTCTTTCTACTCCTTTATTATTACGCTCAAGGATGGCTCAGATTAACAATGGACCCTAAGTAGGAACGATCTCTGTCAAATCACTAATATTAAAAATTTTTGTGGAAGGTTCTGTGAAATTATTTCGAGCTGCTCCTTTTTAAATCATCATTGGCACCTTAATTACATTCTCTGTCGGGAGCTCAAAAATCTGGGTTTCCCCCCCCCACACCTCTCCTTTTTATTTTCACATAAATTTGTGAGATTTGTTAAATGGAGAGATGGCCACACAAACATCTAGCAAGAGCCTCACATGAGTATAGATGTGAGCCTATTTTCCCTATCCAATTTTTAGCAATCTAGCAGGTTCAGTTCCATCCAACTTTCTTTGTTGGTGTCAGCAAAGAAACAATGAAAGAACAAGCAACTATTAATTAGTCCTAGGATGCATCAACAGAGGGGTAGCATTCAGATCACTAGTGCTCTATATCAGGGGTTCCCAACCTGTGGGCCACAGCCCACCACCGGGCCATGAAACAGGCTGGTCAGTGTGCACACAGTGCACTGGCCAGTGTGTGCACTCATCCCCACTCATGCTAGCTCCACCGCCACTATGAAATGGGGCACCATGTGGCAAAAATGGGGCACTGTGCGGCAAAAACAGGGCGGTGCTAGTAAGTGTTACACGGGTGCTAGCACTGTCCCATTTGCATCATGCATGCTCGCGTCCCCATTTGTATGCGCGTGCACACGTAAAATGCTTCCCCCTACCTTTCCCTCCAGTCCGCTAATTGAGAAAGGTTCCAGTTCTGGTTGTGATGATATAAAACAGATGCTGAGGCACAAGAAAGAGTGCAGAAAAAAGCAACAAAGATGATAAGGGGTCTGGAGGCTAAATGAAGGGTTGGGAGAGCGAGGCATGAGGAATGGTTAGGGAAACTAGGCCTAATGAAGAGAAGAAGTAGGGATGACATGATAGGTGTCTTCCAGTACTTGAGAAACTGGAAGGGGAGAGGTGTCAACTTATTCTCCAAAGCACCTGAAGGTAGGACAAGTAGCAATGGGTGGAAGAACGATTGCAGGAATTGGGTTTGTCTGGTTTAATGAAAAGAAAGGCTAGGAGTGACATGATAGTGGTTTTCCAATATTTGAGGGGCAGCCAGAAAGAAGAGGGGGTCCACCTATTTTCCAAAGCACCAGAAGGCAAGGCAAGAAGCAATGGATGGAAACTAATCAAGGAGAGAAGTAACCTAGAACTAAGGAGAAATTTCCTGACAGTGAGAACAGTTAATTAATGGAACAGCTTGCCGTCCAGAGGTGTGAGTGCTCCATCACCAGAGGGTTTTAAGAAGACATTGGACAACCATTTGTTCAAGATGGTAGAAGGTTTCCTGACTTCAGAAGGGGCTTGGACTAGAAGACGTCTAAGGTCCCTTCCAACCTTATGATTCTAAGCGATTACTTCCATGCGGTATGCGAACTCATGTGATGAATTGGTTCCCTGTGGCTCTTTCCTTATGCTGTTGTACAGTTTGGGACTGCCACAACTCTTCTCACATATAGGGAGGTAATCAAAGACCAGCATAGGGTGAATTAAGCTGTCACATAGATGGGCCTCCATACATGCTCAGGGAGCATGAGAGAAAGCCTAAGAACTATAGAAATTGGTATGGGCCTAGCAATTTCTCTGATGTGCTCCCCTCTCCACAGGCCTTGCAAAAGGTTTTATTTTTCTATTTTATTCACAGGGTGATTGAAATTTTCTTTTGGATTTTTCTTGTTAACGTTTCTAAGCTTACTTTATTTACATGCACTGACTAGCTTGTGCACGTTAGGATACTTACAGTATGTGCTGATGAGAACAGGTGTCCAATCAGTTGGGGGTTTTAAATTAAATGCTGTGTTTAAATCTGCCTCAGAGTTTGTCTCAAATGCTTTTTTTTCCTCCAGCAAAATAAAACAACAACAAAAAAAGATTCCATTTTTCTGCTTTATTCCCAAGTGTGCTTGAGAATTTGTTCTCTTAATGGCACGGTTGGACTTTCGTTGTTGGAGAAGATGAGGAGCACTAGTTTTCTCGTTGTTCCATATTACATATTTTCTCATTTTAAGGACTGCTTCCCTGAGAGACCACAGTCACCAATCTTTAAAAAAAGGCTCCTGGGTTTCTTATTCACAGGTTTTATTCATCAGAATTTCACTCCTTCTTTAAAAGGAATTCCAAAAAGAACAATCCTCTTCCGTCAGATGGAAAGAGAACACACAGGCAAAAATATAAGGACATTTATTATTATTTTTTGAAGAAATCTGCAAGCCTTACTCGGAACAAGATTGTTGTATCAGCAATCCATTTCTCTGAAAAATCTACATGTCTGGGTTTTATTGAACAGTGCACTACCTCGGATATTGGAGGACCTGCAAAGTTAATGTGCCATTTCAATTACTTGTACTCTGATATCTCAGATACTTGATGTTGCGGAAATGCTTGGTTAAATTTTGCCCACTGCTTAACAGTATATTAAAGGTGTTTTGCTTACTTACCCAGCATTTGCATATTCAGCGTGCTAAGAAATCACTGGGTGAAGCTCAACTCTTATTAGCCAGGAGTGTTTTCTCATTTTAAGAGTGGGAGTTTAGCATCATCAACATTTTAGCATTCATAAAGACTTCCGAGTGTTCAAAACGTGTCATGGATATTGATATTAATATTGATATTGAGATACAGACACAGACACAGTTCAAAAGAGAGCTAACTGGTGTCATTTAAGAAACTTTGGAGGAGGGGGAGTTTGATTGTTTTGTAAAGAAATCGAATTGTCACAAAGTTTTTGCTGTCACAAAGTAAAATGGGGCAGGTTTCCAATGCTGTGTACATAAATATTGAATTAAGTCCTAATGAATTCAGTGGTTACAAAGTATGGATTTGCACTAACTAAGGTAACAATCAAACAGAATCTGCAGGTCCATGAAAGGTGCATAACGTGGAAACCAGTGTAGGTTAAGAATCTAAGGAAACTGCAAGATATTTGTAATTTGTAAGTGTTCCTCCTTGGGGGGAACATTTGATAACTAGAGTGCAGAAATAAATATTTTATGTCAATCGTGTTTAATTAATGTTTAAACAAGTTTTAGTTTAATTTATTGGCTAGCTGCTATATCTTAGAAAGTAAACTAACCAGCAAATCTCCTGGTGGTGATCTTTACATAGGTAAAAAGAGATATTTCAGTCCTAAGAAATAAAATAGGAATATTCAATCCCTTCATATATTTTTTCTTTGACTAAGCAAAACAGGAAGGAAGAGGCTGACACCCCAAAGTAACAAGACAGAGGGAAAACATGGGGAGAGACAGTACAATAATTAAAGTTCTTTTTTTTAATGTAATGGAAGAGCGTTTTCTGCCCAGCAACTGAGCGATTTTCCCCTTCTCTCTTATTTAAATTACCTTTGAGTCTCAGCTTTTACAAAAGTATTGGAGGTACCTGTCCAGTTTTCAGGTGTCTTTGTTTGGGTTATGTACATCTAATGTACAAAAGCTACGAGTAGTGCTAAGAGCCATGGAAAGATACATGCTTAACATTACAAGACAAGATAGAAAGACCTGCACATGGATTAGAACTGGGCTTTTCAACCTTTTCACTGATTGTACTTGTCAAGTTTCCGACGTATGGGCTTTTCAAGTGACTCTGAGGCATTGTTTACCTTAAAAGTCCTTTGCTAACCTAATACACCGGCAAATGCTTGCTCGAAGGAAGCTGGAATCTGAAATCTCTGCCCTCTTGCACAATATATTAAAACACAATTCTCCACCTTTCTATTTTTGTCGTTAATCACATTCTCCAATTAATTTAAAGAATTAGTTTCTCTTCCATTAGACAACCCGCCAAGTTCTTATCATCTTTAAATTCAGATGGCCTTGAGGTACAATCCTCCTCCTCCCTCCTCCCAGCCTTAACCCTATCTCTTAAAGCAATACACGAGTTTAACATATGAAATAGCTGCTTTTTCATCTCTTGTCAGGCAAGAACATTCGATGTTAGCAGCGTTGACAGTACTACTTTTAGGATATGGCAATATTTGAGTACCACCTAGCAAGGTGTCAAAAACTTGATGACCAAAAAAAAAAGAGGAAAAAAGTGATAAAGTACAGGTAGTCCTCAACTTATAACAATTCACTTAGTGACTGTTCAAAGTTACAATGGCACTGAAGGGATTTATGACCATTTTTCACACTTATGACCGTTGCAGCATCGACGGGATCATGTGATTTACATTTGCATGCTTGGTAACTGATTCATATTGATGATGGTCACAGGGTCATGTGATCCCCTTTTGCAAGCTTTTGACAAGCAAAGTCAATGGCAGGGCTGCTGGCGGCCGAGTGCTAAGCCGGGACTTCCTTCAGATCCTCCCTCCATTTCATTTCAATCTCTCCTTCCTCTCTTCCTTCCTGTTTCACTCCCTCCCTCCCTCCTTCCCTCCCTCCCTCTTTGACATTCCCATCTCCTTCCTTCTGAAGGAAGAATTTGACACACACACCCCATATTTATGAGCCTTGGTAGAGCAGTGGGCTAATGCCTCCTTAAGTAACACCAGCTGCCTGCAATTAGTGCAGGTTGGCATCCCACCAGGCTCAAGGTTGACTCAGCCTTCCATCCTTCCGAGGTAGGTAAAAATGAGGACCCAGATTGTTGGGGGCAATAAGCTGACTTTGTAATAATGCCGCTTGGGGTGTGTGTGAAAGCCCTAACAAGCAGGCATATACATAGAATGAAGGCTACTGCTAAGCTTGTAAGCCGCCCTGAGTCTTCAGAGAAGGGCGGGATATAAATGTAATAAAAATTAAAAAAAATATTTTCCCTCTTCCATATATTTATCAAACATGGAAAAGCCTCCAGAGACAGAAAAGACAAGCTACTTAAAAAGGTGCAGTCATAGAGTGGATTCCACTTGATAAAAAGCCTTCACGAAAGAGACCTAAAATGAGAGGGATCGATGACATCAGCAAGTATTGCTGGCCCAAATGACAGATGAAAGCTCAGGACCGTATTGGTTGGTTGGAAACATGCGGAAGAGGCCTTCATCCTGCAATGGATAGACAATGGCTAGGATGATGATGATGATGATGATGATGATGATGATGATGATGATGATGACATCATCTAATGTATAAAATTATAAGACGATATGACTCTTCTAGCACCACTGAATGTACTGCTCTTTCCCTTTGTGCATGCTCAAAAAGCAGCCTGTACTGTTGAAGGCCCATCAAACAGCACCAAAGAATATGAAGGAAATGGAAGGTCTGAAAAAAGGAAAGGCTCCATTTGAACGAGGCAAAGCAACTGGCCCTTTGCCAGAAAGCATAGAACACTATTTTGTGAAATGTCAGCAGCTCAGCGGCACTTACAGCAATATTCTGGCTCCGAGGTCATTCCTCCCCACATGCTCACTAAAGGAACAAAGCTGCAGGTCTTCAGATCTGCGTGAGGTCACCCGCACAAATCTGAAACCATTCCACAAACAATAATAGCAAAATAGGAAAATATTTTCTATTGAGATTGAGGGGGCCTTGCTGATCCCTGAGCTTGGTTGTTTTCTTGCAGATGTTTCGTTATCCAAACTACCGTAGGTAACATTGTGAGTGCTGGTAGGGAGTGGGGTTAGAACTAGGGACATGAAACCAATCAACCTTAAACCGAGAATGGGCCCAAGTAAGCGTGCCATTTCAACATTTTCTTTGATGTATATGGATGTTTCCTGAGATTCTTTTCATGTGATACATTACAAATGTGCCAATGTGGTCTTATATGTGGTTTCAGGGTGATGCTTTTGTAGTTTGCATGGACTTAAGCAGAGTTATTTTCTGAAGGCACATGCTCTTTATAGTGACACAGAACAGTAGAACAGTGGCCAATTCCTAATGCATAGTCATGATTAATCCTGAATTTCAAAATACAGGAGGAAAGATAAAAATTTAAGAAGTGTTGATACACTGCACATGCTCTCATTCTTTCTGTCTTTAGCCCTTCCATTGGGTTCCAGCATGTGAACTAATGGTAGATCTTTCGCCATACAGTTTAACTTTGTTCTGAGTATCTCACGCTTTCCAAAAACAGAGAAATTTTGCAATTTCTTATTCAATCTTAAACAGGAAGTGGCCCCACTTGCAAACTAAAAGATAGTTCTGTTGCTTTTGAATTAAAAATCAGCCCTATGCTAGATTTGCCAACGCTTTCTGTGCAATTGGGACCCACTGACAAATAATTCTTCCTTAGTATGAGCATGAAAAATGGAAGATTCAAGTCCTTCTATTTACCAGATGAACAATAATACTGCTGTTTATGAAAATGAGGAAAAAATACTTATATACTTAAGAGTAATGTCAAAATCCAATTTGAAGCTTGCAAATAGTGATCATGTGACTATGGGATGCTGCAGCAGTCATAAAAACTACATTAAGTTGCACGTAACATGCCTGGCATAGTTATGCTATGTACAACTTAATGACTGTCCACCATTTCAAGTTATGACAGCTGTGAAAAACTTTACACCCTGTCTTCACACGTATGTCTGTTGAAACATTTCTGTGATCACCAAGATTTAGGTGCTTTACAACTGGCAGGTTTTTATGACTGTCACAGTATCCCATAGCCACATGACCACTATTTGCAAGTTTCACACCCGATTCTATCAAGCAGAATCAATGGCAGTTAAGTGCATCAAGCTCACATGATGTCTTGCTTAATGACTACATCAATTAGTGACAGAGTTGCTGGTTCCAATGTTGCTCACCAAGAGAGAACTTCCTGTAATTCTAATAACTTTTATTAAAATATAAACTCGTCATCATATCTATTGTTTGGGACCTTTTAGTAACTGTAGTTGAACTGTTTTTAAGTTAAGCTGTGACTTTCAGTGCTAGCTCAAAAGCTTCTTTAGGAGTCAGATGAAAAATGAATGTAATCAGTGAATTCTCCCTCCAGGCACATTGAATTCCTGGCGATCACATACATATATCCATCTGGCACAGCAGGTGGCTGACTTAAAAAAGCTAAACCAAGTTAGAGCTGGTTAGTACTTGGATAGAAGGCAACCATGAAATCTAGGGCTGTTGCAGAGGTATCCTTAACGACATGATACTAAAAGTAATTTTAAAAAGCACATTGCAATGTCGTAAATCGAAAACTATCCTTTACCCCCAGCACCACTTTACCTTAGTGCTTGCTGGGACTTCTAATCGGGCCAATGTGTCGATTGGGGGACCCATATTTTGATCAGTATATGTTTAACCCCAAACATCGGAGGGAGATCTTTGAGATCTTTCTACAGCTGTTTCAAGGATGCAAGGTTGCTAATAGACCCTGATTGGTGGAGGGTGGGTGGGCGAGAGCTTTGCAACACCACAAGCATGTTCACAACATCACTATGCACATTTTTGTCAATGGCCCTGAAGGGATTTTATTGTGCTTATGATTTTAGTATAGGTTTGACATTAGCAGCTATTTTATATACGTATATAGTAACCATTTTATATCGATACTTGTACTGTTATTATGTAATCATTCTTTTATTTTGTAATCATTATTTTGTAGTCAGATGATTTATGTATTTTGGAAAAGTAAAAGCCTCATGTTAAAGAGGGGGGGGGAAAGGAGTTATGGCAGAACCTGGGTTGTTGTACATGAGTCATCATCTAGGAATAATTTTCCTGTACCTTTTGGTTCCTAGTACCAAGACCAGATCTCTTTGTTCCGGAAAGGTATAAAAGGTGGAAGACATCTTTCCTGGTTATTGCCTCCATCTCTCTACCAGCCACGAAGAGAGATGTGGCCACCCGACTCTATTTTGATCAAAATAAAAGTTGTTTGCTTGCTGAAACCTCAGCTCAGGAGTTTCTTTTGGCTCTTTTAAATTCCTGAGTAATGCTGGGGCAATGGTGAGGCTAAGTGGGAAACCTTATATCCCGCCTTGTGCTTACCCCCTCCTCCTCCTGAGTATGCCTGTGGGCTGTTGACTAGACTGGGAAAGACCACTTCCATGTTGTTCACAAAAAAGTAAAATAGAAACAGAAGACTTCAAGCTCAGTTTCCACCACTGATGCAAACCACATGTCTCTGACTTGAAACCCGCCCCCCACCCCTCACCTGCAAAACGAAAATGATTGTAATTTTCCCGAATGAAGGGTTATATACACCGGCTACATTAAAGGCCGTGCTGAACTTTCTGTTACCGTAGTAGAATGGGGCTTGTTTGACTAAGTTCTTTACAAGCTCCAGTGTAATTGTTTTGCCATGTGGAACAATTTAAAGCTGACTCCATTTGGCGCTCATAATGTGAATGTATCTTGACATTTGGTTAGTAATAGCTCTCCTATTTTTGGTTCATCTTAGCTCTCAACTAGCTGCTTTTAGATGGCGCAGGTGTCTCTTTTCCTTGCAGGGGAGCTTCACGTGGATCCAAGATCCTTTGAAATTTTGGAAAAGCAATTGCCTGGGCTCAGACTTAGCTGCCATCTGCAGCTGCACTTGGCAAGGTGCGCCCAACACCCATGGCGAGGTGTTTTTCTCCATATGGATATACAGCCTCTTCACGCTGTTTTTAGAAGGAGTTTTTAAAGCTACTTATGTAAGTCTGAAGTAGTAAAAGCAGCCGATTAAGTGGCTGTGAAGTGATGCTATCGACCACGCCACTGAGACGGTGTGGCTCAAAAGCTGGAGACCCTCGGCGAGAGATTGTTAATGACAGGGCGGCTTTTTCTGGCACTGCCACTGGAAGTCACCCATAGCTCACAAGGAAGATATCCGCAGGCAGATCTAGCCTGGAGCATACCATTAAAACACAGCACTCAGGTGTTTCTCTGGGGACAAAGAGAGTGAATGTCAACCCTGCCTGCTGTGATGTACAGCTCGCAAGGGAAAATGCCTCTCCCCTCCTTGTTCCCCCCTCTCCATTTAAAGTAATTATTTTACATACAGGGAAGGTTTCTTTTGTTTCCCCTTAGGAGGTAAGTGCTGTGATAATATGAAGGAATCCTCACTGAGTAGCAAGAGAATGGCAATCAATCAGAACTGGTTGCAAAGCTCTCCCCCCCACCCACCCCCTCCGCCAAACAGGGTATATTAGCAACCTTGCAGCCTTGTAACGTCTGTAGAAAAGATCATAAAGGCCCTCTGACGTTTTGGGGTTAAACATATACTGATCAAAATATGAGTCCAGCAATCGACTCACTGGCCCGATTAGAAGTCCCAGCAAGCACGAAGATGGAGTGGCGCTGGGGGTAAGGGATGTTTAATTATAGAGCTATGTAAGCAAGTGAGTAATAGGGTGAGGAGAATTCACAAAATGTGTAACTCAGCCGATGCAGCATTGCTGTGCCTTCTGCAAACAGATGCTTGCATGGACTAATTTCCTACACAGACGATATCAAGAAACGATTTTATTTGTTTGAAGGCCACAATCACAAGGCCTTCAAACAAATAACCTTTAAGCAAACTCTGGTCTAGTGGTTAAGGCATCAGGCTAGAAACCAGAGACCGTGAGTTCAAGTCCTGCCAGGAAAGCCAGCTGGATTGGGTGACTTTGGGCCTCTCTCTCTCTCTCTCTCTCTCTCTCTCTCCCTCTCCCTCTCCCTCTCTCCCTCCCTCTCTCTCTCTCTCTCTCTCTCTCTCCCCCTCTCCCTCTCCCTCTCCCTCTCCCTCTCCCTCTCTCTCTCTCTCTCTCTCTGCCCAACCCATCTCACAGGTTGGTTGTGGTGGGGAAAATAGGAAGGAGGAAGATATGTTGGATGAGTTCACTGCCTTGAGTTACTTATAAAAATAATAAAGGCAGGATACAAATGGATTAAATAAATAAAAATAAATAAATACCTCTACCCTCTTAGCCATACCGATGGAGAGATGTCAATGAAGAGATGATCTCCATGCTTACAGCACAATTGTTTGTATCTTGGAGCTCTCCTGTATATAGGTGAGCCCTTCCATAGGACACAATTCCAAATCACTTAAAAGTAATCTTGTGTGAAGTTAGACTCTCTGATGAAGACAACCGCACAGTAAGCATGAGCCATGTCGTCAGCCATATTACAGACGTGAATAGGAGAAGGAAGGGGCTGCTCACCACTCTTCATAGGTTGGACTGATGATGGAAAGGTAACACCTGAAGAAACAAGCTAACAAACCCATATTTTTGGTGTCATGGTTACGATAGAGGAGACCAGTTAGTTAAACTATACAATGATTCTGTACAGTATTTCTCTCCAGCATCTAGATGATCTTCTGTGAGGAATCACATATGGTTGTTGTTCTTCATTTTCTATTGAAAGATGTAGCTTACCCTTTTATTTATATAATTATCAGCTTCCATTTAAATTCAACCTGTTAAATTGAAGACCCTTCAAAGATGATATGATGAGAGGATACCAGGTGTGCACTGAAATATGTGTGAACAACCTCCTCCTCCTCCTCCTCCTCCTCCTCCTCCTCCTCCTCCTCCTCCTCCTCCTCCTCCTCCTTCTTCTTCTTCTTCTTCTTCTTCTTCTTCTTCTTCTTCTTCTTCTTCTTCTTCTTCTTTTCTTTGTTTCTTCACAGCCACTAAAGCATTCTTATTCGATCTTCAATTCCATTCTTTAAAATATTTGGAAGATAAAATTAAACAAAATGTACAATGCTGTTATTATAATTTACAGATGCTTGGAGGAAAGTAAGACTTGCTAACTTCTTCAGAATTAAAGAAGTGGTTAAAAAAATAGATCAAAAAGTTTACAAATGGTCAAGGTTCTAAACCAATAATAAAAAAAAAAAACCCAGAGACCAGGGCATACTTTTTAAGAAAATTGTTACTTTTGTAATTAATATACTCCCATGTTACACCTTTGCTCCGCGATCTGCATTGGTTACCAGTTGTCTTCCGGGTGAGATTCAAGGTTTTGGTTATGGTCTTTAAGTCCTTACATGGCATGGGTCCGGAGTACCTCGGGGACCACCTGCTGCCGGCGTCAACTTCCCTCCGCCATGTGCGTTCCCACAGAGAGGGCCTCCTCAGGGTGCCTCCGGTCAGAGAATGTCAGCTGGTGGCCCCCAGGGGGAGGGCCTTCTCTGTGGGCGCTCTGGCTTTATGGAACCAACTGCCGGTTGAGCTCTGGACGGCACCGGACCTTCGCTCCTTCCGGCGCGGTCTGAAGACCCATTTATTTGAACAAGCTGGCCTGGCCTGATGGGGGACGTTAGGGTTTTTAATGGGTTTTTATACTGTTACTGTTTTTATCTGGGCAATTGTTTAATTCTCTTTTAATTTTTGTATTTTCTATTTATATATGCCCTGTTCACCGCCCTGAGTCCTTCGGGAGAAAGGCGGTATACAAATTTAATAAAAAAAATGTTTTTTCTTTTAAAGGAGGCCAAAAAAACCCCACTTTAAAACACCTTAAAATATCTTTCTCCCATTGTCTTTTTCCAGTGGTGCTTCTCTATATCACTGAAGAAGCTGAAAAAACGCTTCTTGGATGAGAAGCGAAACGTCCAAAGAAAAATAAGAAAGTCCACTTGCCTCATGAAAAAGCATCTTTGGGATTCAAATAGAGCTGCTTACATTAAGCAGGGCTGAGAACAAGAGATATGCTCATCAAATCCTCATTCCCTACATTCTTAATGTAAATGATACCCATTAATTTCTCTTTGGCAAATTATTGCAGAGAAAAGTTGAGCTCTCCTTGATCTCCTCAAAGAACCTGGTAACTGGATGTCTCTTTAGATAATCATAGAAGGGATTTCAGGGGAAGAGTTTGACTTCACCAGGACCCAGAGCTCACCTATGCATACACGTGTCTAATGGCAATCCATGCTTATGGCATGGGAAGGAAGGCTATTTGGCACCTACTCCCAGGAATGTTACAATCACTTTCCATAATGTTGGTTGGAGTTGTATACAGGGGTGTGGGGGTGTGTGTGTGTGTAATTGGCATCTGCATTAATGCAATGATCTAATTGCAGGAAAGAAATACAGCAGGATTTTCAGCATCTGAAGAAAATATTCTTTTTTAATGGTAAAGGTTTAGAATTTTAATGCACCTATTCCATTCTTTATTTGTTTGAAGAACAAAGGACTGCTGTAAAAATCCAGCAGTTTGTTACCAAATTGTATTTTATTTTATTTTATTTTATTTATGTATTTTATTTTAAAAGGATTTGTAGGGCTGGGCAGCTCACAACAACAACCACACCTAAAACTATCAAACTGTAAAACATAAATGCAGCCCACAAAAGAACACACTCAGGGCTGTGTGTTCCCACCTATAATTTAGAAGATGGTAGTAACATCTAACCAAGCTCTAAATACATTCATCTCTTGCCCCTATTATTTTGTCCTGTTGCATGATTTTATTGCCAGATTTTATTCATTTAAGCATTTGAAACGGAAATAGCTTGCCCGTTATTCAAAGGATCTCCTCCTATACTTTGTTTGAGTTGCATGGCTTAGAAATAGAGATGGCCTTCCATGATTACATGGTCTTTGATAGGACAAGAATATATTCTTTGCCATTGTTCTTTGGGATTAGGATAAACCAAGGTGGTATAACTTAGGGAGGTGCTTAACTTAGGGAGACGTAAGTTCAAAACCATCTTCAGTCATGGAAACCTGCTGGGTGAATTTGGGCTAATCATTTTATCTCTACCATCTTGTCTTACCAAATGGTCATTTCCTCACTTCTTGTTGGGGATGGTGGTGGTGGTGGAATCTAATTTAATCTCTGGATCTCCAGATTTTTTTTAAAAAAAGTTAGCGTCGCTTTTAATAGAGTCCGGTTCAACTTGAGACATTACTGAGCTACATTCAGTCAAAGGAAACTATAATGGGCTTGGTTGTCAGGTGATCTGAATAAAGAAGGCAACGATCTGTTCATGGTCAAATCAGTTTCATATCAGGGAAAGCAAAGTTACATCTCCAATTGTTTCGGGCTCCATAAATTAGAAATAGTCACTGGTCAGAAATTTGAAAATTGTGCTCCAAATGTGTGAAAGGAACCAGTTTGTTTTTTTCCATATAAACACTGTGCAGCATTTCTACAATGCTGAAATATGCCAATAAATATCTGGAAGTGTTTTGGCAGACATATAAAACATTTGATCCTTCAGCAGAAGGGGCTAGGTTGTTCACCAAACCACCAGAGGGAAGGATGAGAAACAATGGTTGGAAACTGATCAAAGAGAGAAGCAACCTGGAATTAAGGAGAAACTTCCTGACAGTGAGGACAATCAACAAGTGGAACAGCTTGACTCCAGAAATCATGGGCGCTCCATCACTGGAGATTTTTAAGAAGAGACTAGAGAATCACCTGTCTGAGATGGTATAGGTTCTCCTGCTTGAGCAGGGGGCTGGACTAGAAGACCTCCAAGGTCCCTTCCAGCTCTATTCTGTTCTGTTCTGTTCTAAAATTCCTTCTGAGACCTACTGAGACACTTAGTTCCAAAACTTGTAGAAATTCCCAACTTTCCTTCTTTTCACTATAGGAAATGTATGCTTGATATATATGTATGGATGTGTGCCTATTTACACCCAGAACAACCGCTTTTATAATAAACATTTATTTCAGAAGGAATTGCTTTGCCCTATGGAATTTTTCCTCCAAATTTGAATCTCTCTAAAGAATGTCTTTCATACTAGAAAAGTAGCATGGTATAAAACGTGGCATAGACCCTGTGTAAAAGAAAACCCTATTCCCCCTGCAGATCAAATGATTGCCTATTCCCCCTAGAAATTAAATAGTGCATGTATGAATAGTTTTTGGTTGTTTTTTTTAAAAAAGCAGTGTTTCTATGATGATCTGTCCTTTTGACCCTGACTTCTAATAGTATTTAGTTTAATATTGTTTGGCAGAGCTACTGTTTTGGATTTTGATTGGAAGCGAAATGTCCCACGGAGATCTACAAGAATCCTGCGATGGTTAATAGATACTGTTACTATCAATTGAATACTTGTTTTGCATTTTCAGGCATAATTTTCTCTCCCCAGTCATGCTAGTGTATTAACCTTAATTTTTATACTCTGCAGCGTAATAATAATATCGTCATGCATGAAATCTACAGCACACTGTTAGGGCAGGAAACATCTGATCATTATGTCAGTCTTGGTCTTTATTAATTGAATTATAGTTTCTCAGTACTTACATTTCAATTTGCTTCTGTAAACTGGCAGCTCTTTCAGAAATAATCCAGAAAATAGAGAAAGTAAACTGGAAATGGATCAACAGATCAGCAACATTTGATGGGCAAATATTTTACTGGATTTGTGGAAAGATGAGGAAGAGGTATGGATGTTTTGTGACTCAGGTTAACCTTTTCCCCTTTTCTCCTACATTTCTTCCTCTCTCAGTGTTATTTCCCCCTATCCACCAAGGTCAACCACCCAGTAAATGGAAACATATGGGAAAAACCCAACATATTGAAATAATTCTACTGATTTGAATAACAAGTACTGAAAGGGACCATTTCAGACACTGAACTATGCTTAAATGTGACACCACACATAATTCCCACCCCACTACCTGGTAAATTTTGGGTAAAGCTTTATTTCCCATTCCAGTAAACAGGATGGCAGCCAATTTCCTTCCATTTAGCCATGCATAAAAAAACCTACCCCCAAATGTATATGCTTATTACGCAGTCATAGTCATATGGGTGGTGAGATGGCTCAGGGGCTAAGACACTGGGCTTATCAGCTAGAAAGCTAACAGCCCTGGTTTGAGACCCAAGCACCACATGACAGGGTGAGCTCCTGTTACTCACCCCAGCTCCTGCCAACCTAGCAATTAGAAAGCATGGAAATGCGAGTAGATAAACAGGTGCACTTGGCAAGAAGTTTACTGTGTTCCATATTTTCATCTGGCCACATGATAATGTAAGCATCTCTCAGACAACTCAGGCTTCCTCGGCTGAGAATCGGAAATGAGCATCACCCCCTTGAGTTGGTCATGACTGGACAGGGGAAACCTTTAACCTTTATATAGTCACACCAATTATCTTGTATATACAACCATCCCTCTTTTTCCTTTTTGTATCAGAAATTATACTTTGCTCATGTCATCCATATGTACATTCTAAACAATTTGTCTTTAAATCAAGGACTCTTTTCATTCTTAGGAACAATCGCATACAGACATAGAAACACAAGATTTACCTTGTCATCATAAGATAACTCAGCACCAATGGCTGAAGGAAGCTGGTTCGCTGTTGTGCGAATCATGATATTTGATTAAATATTCACTTATTTCCTAATACAGCTGCTCTTCTTGAGGACTTCATGCTGGTTAGATGGCTTTTGATCAGATCCAACAAGGGTCTTTTTATATTACTCTCTTTGTGGTATAAAATCCACTATCCTATATATCCTGAGCTGGTAGACAGATCTACGACTAAAAGGAATGATGATGCTGATATTATAATTTAATAGCATTGCAACTGACATTATGAGGGAGATCTCTTGCACCTTACCCCTATAGATGCAAATGTAGAAATAATTATTATGAATTAAAAGTAATGTGATCCGTCTTATAATGACAGAAGAGACTGGCCAGGTCACCTGTGTGCCTGCACAGTGTGATGTATAGGTCTAGCCACTATTGATTTGAAACTTCAGGGCTGTTATTTTCAGATGCTGAGAAAGTTTTCAACAATTTGAACTAAAGCTTTCTATTTTAGGAGTTGGGAAATGAGGACCCAGATTGTTGGGGGCAATAAGCTGACTTTGTAAAAATGCTGCTTGGGGGGGGGGCGAAAGCCCTAATAAGCAGGCATATACATAGAATGAAGGCTATTGATAAGCACATTGATTTGTGCTTCTTAGATTGTAAGCCACCCTGAGTCTTTGGAGAAGGGCGGGATATAAATGGGATTAAAAATAGATAAATAAATAAATAAATGGGATTTGGACAAAACTTCATAACATGGACATGATAGATAGATATTTTACAACAACTTCTGGTGGTTGGAATGGGAAATTATCAAAACTATGTATGATTTAGGAGGAACCAAACAAAGATACTCAATTTCCTTGCTCCAGTTCATAATAGCCTTAGAAATCTTGGTATAAAACTCAACAGACAGAACTAGAAAATAAAAGGGATGAAAGTCAGATAACAAATGTATAAATTGAGAGAGTATGTTGATGAACTGGTTTCAACAATGGTGGATCCTAATGAAAATGTTGGTATTCTAATGGATAAATTAATGGAAGACATTACGGAAAAATATCTGGCTTTAAAATGAATAAGAAAATTAGATCTGTATATCACTAAAACACTTGTGTTTATCTGTTTGTACCCTCAGGTTAGTCCAAGTGGTACTCTAAACTCAACTCAACTAAACTCAACTAAACTCAACTCAACTCAACTCAACAACTCAACTCAACTCAACTCAACTCAACTCAACTCAACTCAACTAAACTCAACTAAACTAAACTAAACTAAACAAAACTAAAGCATTAAAAACCTAGGACCCATTACTCATTTGGAACTGAAATTTCCACGGTGTTCAAACCAGTTATATTCATAAAGTTGTGGCCATTGCAGTGTCCTCACGGTATTACCAATTTAACAACCGCAGTGATTCACTTAACAACTGTGGCAAGAAAGGTCATAAAATGGGGCAAAGTTCACTTAACAAAGGTTTCACTTAGCAACAGAAATTTTGGGTTCAGTTGGGTTCAGTTAGTCAAGGACTACCTGTATTTGAAAGGGTATTCCAAGTGTCTCTAACAAAAGAGTTGCAGAAAAACTACAATGCCCAAAATACCATGGAGAAACTGTTTTACTTACATTTGTTTAAAGCCTGTTTAAGTTTGAATCTACATGTGCTCTTATTTAGTGCCAGAATTGTTCTTGGCACTTTCCTATTGGCTTCACTGAGACACAAGTATCTGGCAATAAAATGGATATGGTTGAACCCAAAGTACTAAATACACCTAACATTACCCTGCTTGAAAATTCCCCATAATTCCATTTTTCAAGTGCAGATATTTATATTGCAATTTTAATATTGCCATTATTCATTCATTCTTCTTACATCTCTGCCAAGTGAGTCGTAGGTGGCATAAATTGGCCATGGCATTACACTGCATGACATTCTGAGGTCTCTAGTAAAACAATCCATCAACAATGTAGTGTTTTCAGAACCCCTAACTGCCCTAGTCATTCTTGGTCTCCAACATGAATATCTTCAAAATATTTATCACCAGGAAAGTTCACGGCATTTATAATCCAAAAATTTCTCCCCTGTCCTTTTCATCAGAGGAACGTCCTCAGCATAGGACAACGTGAATTAACGACCAAATATCTCCTGTATCCTTGAAAAGTGTCTTCCTTCACTGAGAACTTGTTTCCCTGTCAGCTGGAGACTTATCATCCTGGGAGTGGATTAAATTAATGTATTAAGCCTTGTAATTAAAGGGAGGAAACCCTGTGCAATGGTAAACAGAGTGAACCTGGGTATTCAAAGACAAACACAGCAGAAAAGTTCCAAACGGACTAATGCTAAAGCGTAAGTATCAAGAAATCCTAAATTTTATCAGGCTAAAAGAAAAGAAGTCCATTATTTACATTCGTCTAATAGAAAAGCAACCAAAGATATAACAGATATAACATAATACAGACCCTGGAGGTCTTCTAGTCCAACCCACTGCTCAGGTAGGAAAACTGACAGTTGGAAGTTAGTTGGAAGATAGCAAGCATCTTGGAATAAGTGAGGCCATTACACAGGTAAGTGCAGAGTAAATTGCAGATATCCCAGGTAAATGAAATGTTAAGTCTCTGCAGAAACACTCTGTAGATAGTTTACACCACAACATAAAAGAATAAGAGGAGGCCTTCTGGATCAGGCCAAGGTCCATTTTTGCCCCCTATTTTGTTCATCACAGTGGCTAGCTAAATATCTCTAGAATGTCTGGAAGCGTGAGACATAAATGCAAATATTCCTCTTCCATCAATGTTCTAACACCTGCTGCCAGCATCAAGCTCCCTTCGTCCAGTGTGCTCCCACAGTGAGGGTCTTCTCAGGGTGCCAGCGGTTAAAGATTGCCGGTGGGTAACACCCAGGGATAGGGCCTTCTCAGTGGGCGCGCCTGCCCTTTGGAACCAGCTGCCCGCAGAGCTTAGGACTGCCCCCGACCTCCCTTCATTCCGCCGGGACCTGAAGACCTGGCTCTTCGAGCTCTCTGGCCCAGGCTGAGAATTTTAACTTTAACTGTGGTTTTTATTTTTCTCTCAGGGATTGATTTAATTGTTTTTAACTTTTGTATTGATTTTTCTTTTAAATATCCTGTAAACCGCCCTGAGTCCTTCGGGAAAGGGCGGTATATAAATCCAAAAAATAAAATAAATAAAATAAATAAATAAATAAATAAATATTCCTCTTCTATCAATGTTCTACAGCATAGGTGTCAAACTTGATCCCGTTCCATGTTGTACCATGACGTATTGCAATGATTTTGGCCTTTGTGGAGCCGGGGTGGGTGTGGCCTGCGCGTGATACATCTAGCCTGCAGGCCACCAGTTTGACACCCCTTTTCTACAGGAACTGGTATTTTTATCTGCCTCAGTCTCTGTCTTTCCCCCCTTTATTCCATTGTTTTTATTTCTATTTCTATTTTATATTAAGCAAATAAAAAAATAGTAAAAAAAATAAATGTTATGTTATATTTTACACAGCTCACAGCTCGGTTCCTTCTGGAGATGAATGATCAGTATTGGAGGGTTCTAGAACAAAGGGAAATTGTTTTGTCTAACTGTTGCTTTCTTGCCTTTTGTAATCAGCTTTTGCACCAGGGAAATCTCATGCAAGCGTGGGAAACAAGTAGACGGATGGGATCTACAGAAGGAGGGAATAAGGGAGTGTTCAGTAATGACTGATGTCTTCCTTTTGATGTAATGGCTCTGTTGTCTGATTTTCACGGGCTAACGAAGTTTATAAAGCAATGCTACTAACTTTCTAAGGCGTGGCACTTCTGGACATAACTCTGCCAGCATTCCAGATTGTCTGCCACCCAGCCATCTTATTTGATCAAATAAAGAGCTGTCTAAGAAGCCTCGGCTTGGGTTATCTGATTAGACTGACTTGGTATCTCAAATTCAAGTAAGGGACTGGGACCTTACAGTATGATGCTTCCCCTGCTTTCCTCCCCCACTCAACTCATTTGTAAAATTCCCACAATTTTATTTATTTATTTATTTATTTTAATTCCATTTATATCCCGCCCTTCTCCGAAGACTCGGGGCGGCTTACAAGCTTAGCAGTAGCCTTCATTCTATGTATATGCCTGCTTATTAGGGCTTTCGGCCCCCACCAAGCGGCATTATTACAAAGTCAGCTTATTGCCCCCAACAATCTGGGTCCTCATTTTACCTACCTCGGAAGGGTGGAAGGCTGAGTCAACCTTGAGCCTGGTGGGATGCGAACCTGCACTAATTGCAGGCAGCTGGTCTTACTTAAGGAGGCATTAGCCCACTGCTCCACCAAGGCTCCACAATCCAGTTTGCATTCTTGTTTGTTCCTGCTGGTCATGAGTTCCCAGCTGTTTCTCTTCTTTCCAGACTATCCTCTTTCTGGTTTCTCTTCTTTCTATCCAACCACCAATGCAAAGTATATATGAACAATTTTTTTAAAAAAAATGTCACCTCTTTCATGGCTTCAGATCATTCCTGCCACCCTTCCAACTTCTGGCACACAAGCGGTCCCTATGTAAAAGCTTTCTCTTGTGCATTGTGGTTTTTAACAATTTGAAAACTGGTTCTCCTTCACGTGTGTGATAGTATGGAAAAAAATAATATTTGAACAGAGAAACTGGGCTGAATGAATGTGATCTGACTTTGCTTCTTTGTGAATGTAAGTGGTTAAGGCACTAGGCTAGAAACTGGGAGACTGGGAATTCTAATCCCACCTTAGCTGTGAAAGGTGGTAACTTTGGGCCAGTCACTCTTTCTCACCCCAACCCATCTCATAGGGTAGTTGTGTAGGGAAAGTAGGAGAAGGAAAGTTTAATTAATTTTACTATCAAGATATGCTCTGAATCCTTCCCTTCCGTTCAAATAATATACGTGTATGTGCCGATACAAGTAACACTAAATACATAGTTTAACTAGGTTGCTATACAGACAAATAAATAGATATTCTACTATAAAAGGGAACATGTAGAACTTTGAGATTTGATTTTGCAGAAGTGGATTCACTTTCCAAACAAGTGTCATTTTGATGTACAGATCTTGGCGAGGGATAGTGGAAGATCTTTCCCACCTAACCAATTTTTGGATTTGAATATACCATACCTGCACAAGTATATATCAGCCTCTAGCTTAGTATGTTGTACAGAAATTGGCAGCCACTCTCCAAGATTTCTGTTATGTCGTGGGCTCTGGTGAGCAGGAATGAAGACACAAGGCTGAGTACAAAGAAATTCATTCTTTTATTCTTGCTGGAACTGTACTTGAGCTTGGGCCGCTCCCAGCCCCAATATATAGCCAAGCCCTATGGTAGCAGCCAATAGGATTGAACCTGCGCTTGCCCCCTGAGTCTGACCAATTGCAGGACCGGAGACGGCCTGTCTGGGTTACTGGAGAGCCGTTAACTCTCCAGCAATGCACGTGGTGTGGTACCCAAAAGCCAAGTACATAACAATTTCCATCCTGAATCTTTCTCTGCCCTTTGGGGAGATACTGAGATTTGAACTGGAGACCTTTCACTTATAAAGCATATGTTCTATTACTGAACTACAACCTTTCTCCCGTTACGGCTCCTGATACAGTTTGATGAAAACTGGACAGAAAAAAAAGAAAAGAAAAGAAACAAAATTAACTCAGAATGCATTTGTGGATGATTGAACAGGGTGTCATCTTTCTGCCTGCCCATCCTCCAAGCAGCTGGGCACAGGCTTCTCTCCCTGTACACATTCCGCCTTAATACTATATTTGTCACACAGATCCTTCCTACTTGCCCATCTGGCATTTAGATACAGTTTCCAAATTTGTCATCCTTTATGTTCCAAAAGCCTATTTGACTTGAGATGTTTCCATAAAGAGGCAGAAAACCCTGCCAGGGTTTGATATACAGAACCAACATCCCGTCTGTAGAGCATGCTGCTTTCCAATCAGAAAAAGCAACACCAGCCTGCCGTGATGGTTGTTCTGCTGTTCTGACTAAGGTACACCCAGGTTACCTATCTGGGCGCCCGTAACAGAGCCACACAGCCAGAGTGCAAAAGTGCCATGGTTAATTTCAGCTTTCGGAAAATGAAATCCATTCCGCCAATTTCCAATGGAGAAGAAGGCCATTTCAGACAGCTGCCCCTGATGCTAGCAGGTCACGTGCCGTGACCTGCTGTGCAAAACTGTCCTTGATGGAACTTTGCCCATTGACAGCTCATCATCAAGAAGCAATTGACAAAAAAGCATACCTTTCAGTGCAGCAGCCAGCCTCCATCTGCTTCCTTCGTAATCTATATTTGGAGCATATCATGTGTCGTGGCAGCGCAGTTAATGGGCTTAGTCATGTCCTGGAGAGTAACCTAGGCTAGGTGATAGATAAGTTGGGAAATCTCAGAAGCTGGATTCAGTAAATGTCCAACAAATGCCAGCAAGATAGCACTGGGTGCCTGCAATTGGAGGGAGTAGTGGCCATTCATACTGTTTCGTTCGAATTGACGAGGACTCAGAGTGGTTAACACTGAACGAGTTTATTGAATACACAAAGTCAACTGTCAACTGTCAAATGTTGCAACCCTTTTATAGAGAAAGCGTTTGAACTGTAACCAATACAAGCAGTCTCTTTTCCCGCTCCTTGGTTGTGGCGTCCAATGATTGCACCTTATTTTCCCGCTTTAAACCTTGCAAAGCTGCACTGTGTTTGCAATCTTTTCCATGGCTTATTGCTAACTATTTACATACACAACACCCCTTACCCCCCAGTTGGTGTCATTTCTTTACAAAATCCATTAGGTATTTTGGTGGCCTATGTATTCTGGACGGGTATCTGTTACTTTGGCTATTAGGGACCCTTCTTCCTGGTTGACTGCTTGGCTGCTGGTTACTATGCTGGTTACTACTAGACCTGGGCTCTGGGTTACTGGCTTCAGATGTACTGTCTTGTGTATTAGGTTGTGTTTGGGATTCAGTGGTCACTGGCCTACTTCGCAGGGGTATTTCCCAATCAATTGGACTGAATTGTTGTTGTTGGGCGTCAGGGAATGTGTCGTCTTGCCCAACCTCTACACCGCTTTCTGGCCTAATGTTGTCTGTACTGTTTCCCCTTACTGAGCTTTGGTCCCCCTCAGCAGGCACACACCCACTAGATCTTTTCCTCAGCTGGTCTATGTGTCTTTTACAGATCCTATTCCCTTCCCCCTCAATGATGTATGATAGGGGACCTAAGATTTCAGTTACCACCCCTGGAATCCATTTGTCCCCTTGGGCGTAGTTCCTGGCCCAAATCAAGTCCCCCACTTCAAATGTTCTGTTAGGAATGTCTAATTCAATGTTTGGTTGGAGTCTGTCAGGGTGTAATCTGTCCAACTTGGTCAATATTTTCCTGCCCCACCTCATTTCAGCTGGACTTTTCCCTGTAGCCGAACAAGGGGTTGTGTGCTGAGCCAACAAGAACTCAGCTAGTCTCTGATGCCAGTCACCTCGAATGATTCTTTTAAGCGCGTCCTTCGTGGTCCTCACATTCCTTTCAGCCAATCCGTTGGTGGAGGGGTGGAAGGGTGCAGAAGTCTTATGCTTAATCGAGTTGGCCTTGAGGAAATCCTGAAATTCAATAGATGTGAATTGTGGCCCGTTATCAGACACTATTAAATCCGGCAACCCATGAGTGGCAAAGAGGCCCCTTAATGCCTGTATTGTTCTGCCTGCCGTTACTGAACTGACCGGTACTACTTCTAGCCATCTAGAGTAGCTGTCGACCACTACAAGGAACGTTAACCCCTGGAAAGGTCCAGCGAAGTCAATATGAATCCTGGACCAAGGATTCCTCGCTAGCTCCCATTTATGTGTGCGGATGTGTTGTTGTTCAGGCCTGGAACGTTGGCACAGATGGCAATTGGCAACGCATTCCTCAATGTCGTGGTCCAATCCTGGCCACCACAAGTGACTCCTAGCCATGGCCTTCATCCTTACTATTCCAGGGTGTCCCTCATGCAATTCAAATAGAATAGCTGATTTGTGGATTTCTGGAATTACTACACGAGTTCCCCAGAGTAAGCAACCCATATGAACTGATAGTTCATCTTTCCTTCTGAAAAATGGACTGTATTTTACGTCCGGGTTGGCGTTGGGCCAACCGCTCATGACCCAGGCCATTACTCTCCTTAAGATGAGGTCCTTATTGGTTGCCTCAGCTATGTCTTTAGCAGTTAGGGGCAAATCAGGAATATCTTGTAGGGACATTACTTGTCCCACTGGGGCAGGGTCCTCCTCTGTTGTGCTAAGGGGCAATCTGCTAAGAGCGTCTGCGTGACCCATGTCCTTACCTGGTCGGTATTGGAGGGAAAATGAATATGCTGAGAGGAAAATGGACCATCTCAGCATCCTGGGAGACATAATTTGGGGAGTCTGTTTATCTGTGGTAAACAGTCCCAGCAGGGGTTTGTGGTCTGTCAGTATTGTAAAGTTCCTGCCATACAGGTAGTCGTGGAACTTTTTAACTCCTGCCACTATGGCTAAAGCTTCCCGGTCTATTTGAGCATAGTTCCGCTCTGCCTTGGTTAGTGTGCGGGAGTAGTAAGCAATGGGTCTTTGCATTCCCTGGGTGTCTAAATGGCTGATTACTGCCCCAACGCCATAAGGCGAAGCATCGCACGCCAGGTAGATTGGTCTGTTTTCTATAAAGTGGGTTACAGTTGAACTACTGGAAAGGATGTCTTTTAAGGTCTGGAAACTCGCTTTGTGCTTGTCTTGCCAATGCCAAGGGGTCTTCTTATCTAAAAGCCTGTGCAGTGGTTCTGCAATGGCAGCCTTATGTGGCACAAAAGTGTGATAAAAATTTACCAAGCCTAGGAAGGCCTGTAGCTCAGCCTTGTTCCTTGGTTCAGGAGCCCCTTTTATTGCTTTAATTTTTTCAGGGGTAGGGTGGACTCCGCTTTTGTCAATCCTGAACCCCAAAAAATCAGTGGATTTAACCCCTATGCTACATTTTTCCTTTTTTAATTTTAATCCAGCCTTTCTAAATCTACCCAGTACCTGTTCCAGCCGCTCTACTAACATTCCTTCATCTTTTCCAGCTATTAGGACATCATCAAAGTAAGGGCATACTCCAGGTATGCCCTTTAAGGTCCTCTCCATCACTTCTTGGAAGATGCCTGGAGCTGCTGCAATTCCAAATTGCAGTCTGTGGACTCGGAACGCCCCCTTGTGGGTAACAATTGTCTGTGCCTCTGCAGCCTCTTTGGAAACAGTCAACTGTAAGTACGCATGCGCCAAGTTGAGCTTGGCGAAGATGGCGGCGTCCTGGATCGTGGCGAGGACCTGCTTCACCGTCGGGACCGGGTAAGCATGCTTTTTCATTCCAATGTTGAGGGTCGCTTTGTAGTCGGCG
Organism: Vipera ursinii; assembly: GCF_947247035.1. NCBI lineage: Eukaryota > Metazoa > Chordata > Lepidosauria > Squamata > Viperidae > Vipera > Vipera ursinii. The sequence goes on along the minus strand of NC_139516.1, from coordinate 84,120,716 downwards.
CAGATTCTCACATCCCCATTGGGTTTGAGGGGTGTGACAATCGGCGTCTCCCACAAACTGCCCTCAACAGGTTCTAAAACTCCGAGGCCTACAAGCCGGTCGAGCTCGGCCTCGATTTTTTCTTTTAAGGCAAAAGGTACCCTCCGGGCCTTTAGCCTGATTGGATTTACTGAGGGGTCTAGGTTAAAATTAATGGGGGGCCCTTTGTACTTGCCTAGAGATCCATCGAATACGTCTGCAAATTCTTTGCAGACGGATTCGAGGGTCTTATTTCTAATCACTGAATTTATTCCCCCTATCCAAATTCCCAGGGCAGGAAACCAATTAAGCCCTATTAAGCTGGTCCTATTCCCCTCCGTAACTATCAAATCTAAGACCCCCTTAAACCCCTTAAAGTTTACTCTAAGGCTGGTCTTTCCTTTTACGATTATTGGACTTTTTTGGAAGTCCATTAATTGAATATTTGTTGGACTAAGTGGAATTCTTTTTCCACTTAGTTGTTCAATTTTCTCAAGGGTTTCAGTGGAAATTATCGACACTGAAGCCCCTGAGTCGATTTCCATTCTGCAAGGGACCCCTTGCAGAAGGACTGTGATTTTTAATTTTCCGTCCGGAAAATTGTGCCCCCTTCCCCGCCGTCTCCGATTGACTCGGGCCACCTCCCTTAGGTTTGGAAATTTCACCCGGGTTCTAGGGGTCTCCTTGCCACTAGCATTGGGGGTTACCTTACCCTCTGGCCACACATCGACTTCGTTCAGACGGGTGTCCCGAACGCGGTTTCTGCAGATGGCCTGGATGTGGCCGGTCTTGCCGCAAGCCCTGCACTTGGCGGTACGGAATCGGCAGGAAGCGCGGGGATGGTTGCCGCCGCAGCTGCCACATCGGTTCTGGGTTTCGTTGTCGCGCGGTCTGGTTGCGGTGTCCCGCCACGGTCGTTGTGCCCCGGTCGGTGGTCTTTGCGGTGTTGCGGGTTGTTGCCAGCGGCCAGGTTCAGGCCCCTCGCTTCTGAGTTGTCTTGGTGCCATCTTTCCGAATCGCCTGGAGACTTCGGCGATCTCTTCCTCCCACTGCTGATCCACCTCCCCGCAGTCCACATAGCCCTCTTGGTTAATTTCGGGTGCTGCCGCCATGCTACTGCGGGGGGGGTCGCGATACCCGGTTGACTCGTGCGTTAGGAGTTCGTCGAGCACTTCCTGTAAATCGCCGGTAGGTTTGGCGATTATTCTATTTTGTAATTGTTCATCACGTAAGCCCAGCACGACTCTGTCCCGAATTCTAATTTCTAAATTATCGTATTTGCAACGTACTGCGGCTTCCCTGACGGCAGCGACGAATTTCTGTATGGACTCCCCCGGTCTCTGATTTCTCTTCTCGAAGATGCGCCGCCAAAAGAGTTCGGACCTTCGGGGAGTAAAGTGAACCTTTAATTTTGCGAGGAGGTCGGCATAGGGCACGCTGGAGACTGGTTGTGGCTGGCACAGCCCGACAGCAACTCTGTAGACCGGTGTGCCGCAGATTGTCAAAAGTGCCGCCGCTTTTTTTCGGTCGTCAGTGATTCCGTTCACTAACAGGAATCCTTCGACCTGACCGATGTATTCTTCCCAATCTTCGGGGAAGTTAGGGTCGAATTCCTTCAGTGACCCGATTTGCGCCATTCGGAGAATTTTTTTTTCCTATTCTGCCGCGGCCGCTCGGTTGACTGTGACTCGCTCTGAATTTGCCGCCTTCACGACAATTCTTCCTAATCTCTGGTCTTCTGTCAATCCCACCTTCGTCGCCAGTTGTTTCGTTCGAATTGACGAGGACTCAGAGTGGTTAACACTGAACGAGTTTATTGAATACACAAAGTCAACTGTCAACTGTCAAATGTTGCAACCCTTTTATAGAGAAAGCGTTTGAACTGTAACCAATACAAGCAGTCTCTTTTCCCGCTCCTTGGTTGTGGCGTCCAATGATTGCACCTTATTTTCCCGCTTTAAACCTTGCAAAGCTGCACTGTGTTTGCAATCTTTTCCATGGCTTATTGCTAACTATTTACATACACAACACATACCATAGGACCTACTCTGAAAAGTTGGTGGAGCCAGGAGAAAAAGGTGGTCAAAGACCGATGAATAGTAAATGTGATTTAATTTAAAGATAAATTACATAGGAGTAATATAGTACTTTTAACAGGATTACTTCCCACCTATTTAAGTAATTTTCCATCAAATTATATAGTGGAAGATCTTTTCCGCCTAAACAATTTTTGGATTTGAGTATACCATACCTGTGCAAGTATATATCAAAGTTGCCATGGCGCAGCCTCTACCTTAGTTAGTTAGAATGTTAGTTCCCTACTTTTGGAGGAATTCTGGTGGAGACCATCTATGTTTTGAGGAGAAAACAAGCTGCACAACCCTTTTCACATTTCACTCTTTCAGAGAACCTGGAATCCATGGAGTCAGTCATTCTAAATGGTGGCCCTGTTTGACTGCCCAGAATCTTAACAGGATTTATCCCAGTGGCCTCTACAGTTCCCAGTGCTGTGATTACGTTGACTTGCTTAAGCCAGGTCCTTTAAATCCCCACCTTTGCTAATGTCAGTCCGCATCCACCAAGTTCGACTCATTCCTTATTCCCTATAATGTCATAGCAGCATCTCGATGTTTTCTCAATCACAGTTTCTACTGCACTGAAAAGCATAGTTCCACCTTACGTTTTGTATTGCATCACAGGATGAAAAAGGATGTCTAGGCATTTCCAGAAAAGAACACAGCTCAGTTCAAACAGCAGAGTTTGCTCTCAATGGCTACCATCAAAGATCTGGAGAAGGAAAGAGAGTTCTTGATCTTTCCTCCTCCCTCTCTTTCTCCTGTTCCTTTTGTTTCCTTCCTCAGACTCAGGTGTTGTGGACATGGAGTAGTGTCCATGCCCACTTCACAAGGTGTCTCATTCTGAGGCATTTAGCCACATGTTCTGGAGAACCATACCAGCCACTAAATGGCCACTGCAGTATGAAAACAATCTAGAGAGTTCTATGGCCCTGCTTAGAAGATTCCAAAATAGAATTCAGGGGAGCAGCAGAAAGACCATCGTCCCAATCTCTGACCCTTTCTAAACTGTCCTTTAAGATTACAGAACAATTTCATTTCACCAATGGAACTGAATCCTGGAAATATCAGAAGAGGCAAAAGGAAATATTTAATTTTTCATAATTAAACTTTGGAATTGACTACCACGACATCTGATGTGGGCTACCACATCTCTTTTGGCTGGCTTCAGAAAAAGGGTTGGTCCAATTCATGAAAGTCATAGGGATCACTGACTATTAGCCTTAATGGCTGTGGGTTTGTTTGTTTTAGAAGGCCATCTGCTGGGACACTAGAGGGTTTCCTTGTGCAGTTGATGGGCCATTGGGACAAGTGATTGCCTGCCAATCAAGCAAGCACTGTTTATGTTATAATCTTCTTGTGCTCACAGAACATACAGAAAACTGTACTAATCAGAAAATTCTGAAGTAATTTTTCCTAGAAAAAGTTGGAATTTCTTGTGTTCCTATTATCTATCAAAAGAATTGAAAGGAGGTGTAGGTAGGACTTCCTGTGTATTAAGAAAATGCCTAGCATGCTCTGATCAAGCATATAGTTATAGTGTAGATTGTATGTTGCTTGTGAGCCCATTCTAATACTGAATCAGATGAGCCTGACCATTTTTAACCTCACTGTATTTAATCTGCTTCTTCAGAGACCCTCTTTTTATATAATCTTCTTTTATGGCCTTAATTCCCTATCCCCATATAAATTGACTAGATACTGTCAGTTCAATTATTCATAACTCTTCAGTATCTGCACTAATTCATTACCCGTGAAGATAGCATCTTTCGGTGTTCTCCTTCTTTATGTACATTAAGAGTAAAAAGTTGTTGGGCCTCCTCCTGGTGTTTCTTCTGGGCTTCATTCTAGATGCCTCAAGATCTTTGCCCTTAAAGGAAAGATTTTTCCTCCAGTTTAACAGATATTATAATAGTTACTATCCAGCAGGAGGCACCACACAACTGGTTTTGTCCTTGTTGGACCTCACCAGATACATGGTAGTCTCCATATGTACAAATGCTTTGGTATCTATTTCTCAGAGAATAATATTACAGGGAACAAATAATGTGATTTCTTGTTAGATGAAAAATCTTGCTTTTTTTTCTTCCTTTCTTTCCTACTTCCCTCTTCTTCCTCTCCTCTCCTCTTTCCCTCACCACTCCCCTCCCGTTTCTCCCCACTTCTCCTCCTCTTTCCCTCCAACCTCCCTACTTCCTTCCCCCTCCTCTAGTCTCTTCCCTCTCTCCTCTCCTTTCTTCCCTCCCATTCCTCTTCTGATACAATTCAGGGGTGATGTCCGAGCAGCTCCTCTCCTTAGATTTTCAATGTCTATATTGGGTATCATAATATCCTTATCTCCTCATTTTTCTTCCAACTAAATTAGTGTTAGCTGTCTTTTAAGCATATTCTCTTTTTTACCCACTCATAAAATTTTCCCCAAATTTCATAATACTCTGTCTTATCTTTAATTATCATTGTTAATCTATTCATTTCCGCACATTCCATTATTTTCCTGATCACCTCTTCTTCTGGAGGAGCTTTCAGTGCCTTCCAGTTTTGTGCAAAGACAATCCTAGCTGCAGTGGTTATATGAATAATCAAATATGTGTTCTCTTTGCTATATTTCTCTGGTAAAATACCCAACAGGAATATTTCTGGTCTTAATTCTATACGTTGTTGTATCATCTTTTCTATCCATGATTTGATTATGTTCCAATAGGTTTTTTAGCTTCTGCACAGGTCCACCACATATGATAGAAAGAGCCTGGTATTTGATGGCATTTCCAACATTTCATAGATCTGTCCTTAAACATTTTAGCTAGTCTATCTGGAGACATATGCCATCTGTAGAACATCTTGTACATATTTTCTTTATACGCTGTAGCCATTGTCAGGCCCAGAATGGGCCTGGCCCCTAGTTGCCGTAAGTATTTCATCTAACTCTGTTCTCCCCAAATTAAAACCATCTATTTTAGCATCTTTTTCATATCTAGATTGTATTTGCATTCTCATGTACCAATCCATCTTTATTCCTTGTTCCTCTAATTGTTGTTTGGTTTTCAGCTTCCCCGTATGTTTCCCATGTTAAACATATTGGGGTGTATTAATGCTTCCATCATTGAGAGCCAGTCTGGAATCCTCAAGTAATGCTTCCTCTTTATTTTCTCCCAAACCATCAATAAAGAATTCCTGATATAGCTGTGTATTCTATTTTTCCCATACCATATGAACGCATGCTATCCCAACTGCAAATCATGTCCCTCTAATGTCAATAATCTAGTATTCCTCAGTAAAATCCATTCTCTCATCCATGACATTACTGCAGCCTGGTAATATAATTCCCAATTAGTTAAGCTAAACCCACCTCTGAGTCTTGCATCCTGTAACATTTTTAAATTAATCCTTGCCTTTTTCCCCTGCCAAATATATTTCAAAATTATTTTATTTAGCCCCTGAAAATATTTCTTTTCCAATCTTATTGGTATTGTTGAAAACAAAAACAACAATCATGGTAATATATTCATTTTGATTATTGCAATCCTACCCATTAATGATAGTTGTACCTTTTTCCATTTATCCAAATCTACTTCGATTTGTCTTTTCAATTTGTAGTTATTTTTTTTTTGCCCAGGCCCAGAATGGACTTCCAGAAGTGGCATCCACACAGAGAACTGGTTGATCACGTATTTGAATCCCACCACTGCTCAAGATGCATAACCAAATCAGAAGACAATCAAGCAACCGTAAAGCTACATTTTTGAACTGTCTCTGCCTGTCCAAGCTTTGTGTAGGACTACCTACTGTTGTCCAAGACAGTTAATTTAATGCTAACTTAATGCTGTAATTTAGGAAATAGCTGTGCAGTAGTCTTGCCTACAGGACCTGTGGCTGTTCTGCTACCCCAGGGTCAAATACAGTTGGGGGTTTTTTGCTTTGTATCCCTGCGGGGGAAAAAAAACCCAGGGAGGTTGCCAAAGGCCCAATAACCGATGATAGCCATTTTATTACTGATTGTAATCGCCTTCTATAGAACATGTACCTGAAAGGCACCCAACCATCGCTGCTCCTCCATTACCTTGGTCTCCGGCCAGGCTCTTGGGTTCAATTGGAAGCAGGGCAGTTTTTCAAGCAGATGCCTATTTGCCGACAAAAGGAAGTCAGAGAGAAAGGAGTCACTTCTGCCTCAAAATGGGTAGGTGACTGTTGAGTGCTTGCTGTCTTTTATCCCCTGAGTCCACCTTGTAATAGCGCTGGTATCCGTGTGCAACAGACATTGTTCACTGAGCTGGAAGCTAATAAATAGGGTCTCAGATGATGATTTACAGAAGGGGGCTTGGAACTCCATGAACCAGTAGGGAAAGAAAATGGTGCTGATACAAGCTGTCAACCTCACAATTGTTTGCTTCCCGCCTCTCTCTCTAGAGGGCCATTCCTCCCAAGATGTAGCTTGTTTCTTGTCTCATCATCTGGAAATACTCAAATTGGCGGAACTCTGGTTAATTACCAAAATGGCTGATCCACACATTCAGCTGTCAGATTTCCTCCCCTCCCCCGCTCTCCATACATTTTATTGTTGTTTCCCTCTGAAAGGATTTTTTTCCCCAAGCAATGAAATAACTCACATTAATGCAGTCAGAAGACAGAATACTTTCATGATTATTTCCACTTGTTTTAAAGGATGGCTTATTTAAAATGCATTACTTTCTGCGAGTGTGAATGTGTGTCCTTTTGTGTTGAATGCGTACAAAAAGGGGAAAGGGTGATATTTTTCTGAAAAATCTAGAAGAATTCAAAAGGAAGGAGGGAGGGAGGGAGGGAGGGAGGGAGGAAGGAAGGAAGGAAGGAAGGAAGGAAGGAAGGAAGGAAGGAAGGAAGGAAGGAAGGAAGGAAGAGGCAAGTCAGATAAAATATTCTGAAATGAAGACTGCATTTGCTTGGATCATTATTTGGGATTTAGTCCCCACTGAATTATGTGAGTTTACTTTTGAACAGACATATATAGGAATGGACTGAGCCATCTTTAGTTTTCAGAGGAGACATGGGATATAACTATAAGTGCCAATATTAGAATTCTGAGTAGATGAGTGAGCATCTTTTCAAGAACCATATTTCAGATTTATGTTGTTTATTTTCCCAAGTCCTCAAAGGAGTTAAGATTTAAAGAACAGTCTGAATACCATCATAAATCGCTATTTCTTCTATTTCCGGAATTCAGAAGTAAATGCAAAATCTGTAGCAAAACTAGCATCATCCATTCGTACCCCAAATGTATCTGCTCAAAGATACTCCAAAGCAGGCATGTCAAACTCGTGACATCACGTGACGTTGTGTGATGTATCGCGACTTTTCCCCCCATTGCCGGCAATGGGGTGAGCACGGTTTCGGCATGACACATCCGGCCCATGGGCTGGGAGTTTGAAATGCCTGCTCCAGAGTCTGTAGAAATTCCATGTTTAAGAGAAAAAATAAAATAAAATAAGGAGGGATAACCCTCAAACAGTCCAATGAAGGCTATGCATGTTTCCGCATTTGAACTTGACACAACCATTGCCCTATTAACTTTTTGGGGGGAGTGATGTTTCTGCATAAGGATGCCTTTCTCTGGCCCCAGCCCATCTCTTAAGCAGCCTTATCTGTTCTAATGTTAAAGCGGTGTTTTGCCTCTTGTTCTGATATTTTTCTTTCCTGTGGGGATAATCTGATACACTGGCCTTCACTGACCTCTGTCTCAGTGATGCAGTCGGATGCCCCTTTTGGGCCGGAATCTATCAGGCTGGGATATGAACACCCTCTGTCCTGCAGTCCCCAAGCAGTGTCCTGCAGGCCATCCTGTTTTACATAGGGGGGACAAGCCATCTTTTCCAAGCTGCAGTCTTCCCCATTACTGCCCAGTCTCCCAGCTGATTCCCAGCCTATGGAGAGCAACTAGGGGCCAGGCTATGCTAAAACAGCACAAAATGTTCAGAAGTCTGACTATCAGCTGACCGGGTGTGCAGTGAAGCAGGAGACACAGTCACAGACCACCCCACCCCACCCCCGGAGCCTGGCAGTCATTAATCAGACTATGTAACAGAAGCTTCTCCCCAGTCAGTATGAGTTGCTGAGAGTTCTGGGACTTGAAGTCCAGACATCTGGAAGCTGTCAAGGCTACAACAGACCCCTTGAAATAAAGCAGAAGACAAAACCCTGAAGCCAATTGGACAAAGAGAGCGAGGTAGCCACAACTAGAGTCGGTTCTTAAAGACACAATATAACACAGAGGGGGTAACTGAAACGAAAGCTGTCATAAACCAGGGACAGGAGAAGCAAGGGACAGAGTGGGAAGGAAGCCCCACTCCGGTTGTACAATTTGCCTTGTTTTCAATTACAGTATTCACAAAAACAATATGTTCCTTTCTAAATCTCTTGTCATCTCTACAGTACTACAGCCAGTCCTTAACTTATGATCCCAAAATTTCTGTTGCTAAGTGAAACGGTTGCTAAGTGAGTTTTGCACCATTTTACAACCTTTCTTGCCACAGGGGTTAAATGAATCACTGCAGTGGTTAAGTTAGTAACACGGTTGTAAAGTGAATCTGGCTTCCCCATTGACTTTGCTTGTCTGAAGGTCGCAAAAGGTGATCACATGACCCTGGGACACTGCAATCATCATAAATATGAGTCAGTTGCCAAGCATCCAAATTTTGGTCATATGTCCATGCTGCAATGGTCATAAGTGTGAAAAACAGTCATAAGTCACTTTTTACAGAGCCAACTCAAAGAATACCTTATGATTTAAGTGGTGGGGAAAACCTTCTGGTAACACAGAGCTATGCTTAAGGGAACCAAGCAAAATGGACAAAGCCACATTTCATCTGTGGCTTGGGCTCTGTGGTGTGCCATCTTTGCTTACAACCATTATACTGTAAATCTATTTTAATGCACTTCTCAACTTAGCATGGTAAGAAATTGTCATCATTTTTCAGCCATCATAGTCAGGAGAGCTGCATTCCTCATCCCTGATTTGGATGAGGGGATAGATGGGGAACTCATCAAATTTGCAGAAGCTGGCCAGCACTCCAGAAGATAGGCTTAAGAAGGATCTTGACAGACTTGAACATTGGGCGTTACCTAAAAAACTGGAATTCAGTGGTGAAAAAAAATAAGGTTCTACACTTTGACAAGAAAAACCAAATGTGCTGGTATAGTATAGGTGGTACCTGGCTCAATGGGAGTAACTGTGAGAGGGATCTTGGCGTCCTAGTGGGCAAACACTTAAATATGAGCCAGCAGTGTGCTGCAGTTGCCAAAAAAGTCAACATAGTTCTAGGCTGTATTAACAGGGGGAGAGAATCAAGATCATGTGAAGTATTAATACCACTTTATAATGCCTTGGTAAGGCCACACTTGGAATACTGCATCCAGCTTTGGTCACCACAATGAAAAATGATGTTGAGACTCTAGAAAGAGTACAGAGAAGAGCAACAAAGATGATTAGGGGACTGGAGGCTAAACATATAAAGAACAGTTACTGGAATTAAGTATCTCTAGCTTAATGAAGAGAAGAGCTAGGGGTGACATTTAGGGGCTGCCACAAAGAAGAGGGACTCAACCTATTCTCCAAAGCACCTGAAGGCAGGACAAGAAGCATTGGGTGGAAACTAATCAAGGAAAGAAGCAACCTAGAACTAAGGAGAAATTTCCTGACAGTTAGAACAATTAATCAGTGGAACTATTTGTCTCTAGAAGTTGGAATGCTCCAACACTGGAAGTTTTTAAGAAGAGATTAGACAATCATTTGTCTGAAATGGAATAGGGTTTCCTGCCTGAGCAGGGGGTTGGATTTGCATCTTGCTATAGGTGAATCTCAGATGTTCCAGTGGAATTTGTAGATAGACTGTGGACTTAATAATCTTATGAATGAGGTCTTCTTTAAACACTGACTGTATTTTTTACTTTCATATTTATATTCTGTCTTTAATACTTTTTAACAAATAACCTCAAGGCAGTGCACATATTCACCATAACTTCTTCCTGCTATTTTCCCCACAATTATAACCTTGTAAAAGGTGAGTTGGGCTGAGAGAGAGTGACAGGTCCAAAGTTACCCACCCGGTTTTCATTGCTAAGGTGGAACTAGAATTCACAGTCTCCCAGTTTCTAGCCTGGTGCCTTCACCATCAGATCAAACTGGTTTTCCTGCTGAGCTACAGAAGTGTCATCTGAGGCCACAAAATTCGGACTGGAAGTCCCAAGCAGGTTCCCCACGGTGAGGCTAACTGTCTGACCTTTGGTCACTCAACCAGAGGCTTCTTAAAAAGCCTGCGGAGACTTCTTCTATCATCAATAGACAAGAGCAGCTGGGCATCTGTTGAACATTGCACATGTAGCCTTCTCCCCTTGTTTCTCACACTTAAATGAAACATTTCATTTCTTTATTTTTATATTTTAAAACATTAAAAGGGGAAATGTCTTCAGATTGAAAAAATTGTCCATTTTGCAGGTTCATTCATCCTTCCGGACTCTTGCCCACCCTCCCTTCTTATGCTGTGTTAATGCTTACATTGAAAATCCTCAGGCAGGGACACACATTCCCCCCCTTCCTCTGCCTGCCTTCTAGGCCAGGCTTGATGCTGCACTTAGTTTATTTTCGGTACCATTGAAATAAATAATAACAGCAATCACCATCATCATCTCTGGGTCAAGAAACAGATCAGCCCCCAAACAAAGATAATATTGTGGCCAATTCCGTATTACTTCTGATTAGCTATTTGAATCCTGAGATCTTCTGGGAGGAAGGAAGGAAGGGATGGAGGAAATGACATATGAATGCATTTACTTTTAGCTTCGGATCTGAAGATGCATGCTTTGAAAAGCATGGGCTGACATAAGTACAGAAAGTCAAATTTTTCATGGAAAGCCATCCCAAAGCTGCCAGTTGAGGAAACCATGGACAGTTCTAAAACTACTCCCAAAGTTAGGTTAGACTGATGTCTCTCATAAATTCACTAATTATGTGCATATACAGATAGCATTTTAATAGGGGATACTGGACATTTTCCTTGTAGTAGGTGGGTCCTGCTTTAGAAAGCTTTTATGTTGCCAAAGCATTGCAGCCAGCACAGTCACTTTCAAAATCTCCATGAAATCCAAGAACTAAAATTGTAAGGATATGGATTCCTCTCACCCAGTTATTTTTCATATCCACAACATTCACAGAAGAGCTTTAGAACTTGCTTGTAACCACCAACTCTCATCTGAATGATCTCTGCCTGGCACAGAGCACTGTACCTGATGATCCATATATCTTCTGAGACATCTATTTTTTCTTCTGAGATTTCATTTCTAGAGACTTGATGAGTAAGCAACCTAACAGTTGAAATCTGAGAGGTGGCCCATCTTGGCTTCCAGCATCAGCCAAGAGACCAGCACGGTGCATTTTTAATTGTGCAAAAATCCCTGTTTCCACAAGACTGGAATCATTGTCCTGCCTGTAACCAGGAGTGAGGAAGTTCAATGTAAGACCTTTATTGTCTTAATCCCAACCTTTGATGTTGGCTTTTCTGAGATCAGGAAGTCTCAACCTTGAAAAATTTCCAAACGATCTAAAGCATTCTAAACTTTCCCACTCTTTCTGCTTTATCAAAAAGGTAGGAGAAGACCTAGATGAATAATGAGAAAGATTCTTGATGTTAAATTGAGAGCAGGAGCAGAAATCTTTTTTTTTTGTTCCCCTTCACCCTGTCAAGAAAGTTTCACAGAAGATCAGAGTAGATCCTTGGATATCTACCGTACACTGAAGAATTGTCTCTCTCTGTTCTCAGTTCTTTGAATCTATTGCATTTTATTTATTTATGTTGTTGATTATGGTTCTTGCTTTCTATCCTGGACACTAATAAAATGCATGTAGTCCTCGACCTATGACCACAATTGAGTCCAAAATGTCTGTTGTTAAGTGAGGTATTTCTCCGATTTTATGACCTTTCTTGCCACAGTTGTTAAGAGAATCACTGCAGTTGTTAAATTAGTAATACAGTTGTTAAGTGAATCTGGCTTCCACCACTGACTTTGCTTGTCAGAAGGTCGCAAAAGGGGATCCTATGGCCCCCAGAACACTGCAACTGTCATAAATATGAGTCAGTTGCCAAAGGACTGAATTTTGATCCTGTGACCATGGGGAGGCTGCAACAATCATAAGTGTGAAAAATGGTCATAAGTCATTTTTTTAGTGCTGTTGTAACTTTGAACGGTCAGTAAATGAACTGTCAAGGACTACCTGTACTTCTGTTAAAAAGGTAAAGGTTCCCCCGCACATGCGTGCTAGTCGTTTCCGACTCTAGGGGCCGGTGCTCATCTCCGTTTCAAAGCCGAAGAGCCAGCGCTTGTCCGAGGACGTCTCCGTGGTCATGTGGCCGGCATGACTAGACGCCAAAGGCGCACGGAACGCTGTTACCTTCCCACCGTAGTGGTCCCTATTTTTCTACTTGCATTTTTACGTGCTTTCGAACTGCTAGGTTGGCAGAAGCTGGGACAAGTAACAGGCGCTCACTCTGTTACGCAGTACTCGGGATTCGACCCGCCAAACTGCCGACCTTCAGATCGACAAGCTCAGTGTCACATCAATAAAATAAGTAAATAAAAACAATAAAGGAGAGTTTTGCAAGAGAAAATTATCAGAAATGAGAAGTTGCCCTTGGAGGCCACACTCTCCATTTGTTTGCATATTTTTGTTGTCAGGGACATGGTTTTATTGCATCAATTGGATCAAGATTCTTATATTTAGCAAAAGAGAAAAATCAAATCACCTCATGTGCTCATTATGTGCACAACTTGTAATAATAGTACTATTTTTAAAGAGCTTTGGTATATAGTCTTTTTGGCAGCAATAGCAAATAAAGGTGCTTGATTAGTTACATAAGGATTTGTATCCACAAGTAAATTACATATTTGTTCAAGCAGAGTTTTATCAACCATTCCTTTCAACTATGACACAAGCGTCCAAGTTTTTTCTCTCTCACACACACACACGCACACAGATGCTGTAAAATATTCTCTGTGTGGGAAATCCTATGCAAACAACTTTAAAAAACATAAAATTTTAAGTATCTTCCATCCATTCAGATAAGAAGACACAGTCAGATAAATTTACATCCTGCAAATGTTACATCAGTTCAAAATAAGGAAATGAAACAATGAGAAAACTCTCACACTTTAAAAAATTCTTTTTGTTGATTATCGTTAATATCCCTGATTTTTATTTTTTTGATTCATTTAAAATCATCCTGAGAAAGAAAAAATGGGAGGAGCTTTCAAAATAAAGATAGACTCAGGCATGCTTCGTTTTCTAACATTTAAAAAAAATTGCTTTGAATAAATTTTCACAATGACAGTTGTATTCTCAGTTGTATTTTCTGGTGGACTTATAACAATGTCCCACTGCAAGTTTGAGACATACAGTCCTCTGGTCATGAATTATACCCATTTACTCATAATCTGGTCATAAATTATACCCATTTAATTAATTTGTTCAGATTAATAGATTTTAAAGCATGAATTTTAAACTGTATTTTAAAGCATGAATTTTATAAACATTAAATTAAAACATAATTTGTTAGAGATGCAGTTGTTAGGATAAAATTTAATGATAAAGACAACTCCCATACACAGACCTGCAGTTAAAGAAATAAGAAGACTTTAAAAGGGTTATTAAGGATGCTGGTCCAAAGGGTTGTAAGTTTATGCCTTGAGTAGTGGTTTACTTTCTCTTAACTTTCTTTCATCAATATTATCTCCATATCTTCTATCTTCAGTCTGCTGGGTGATCTTGGGCCAGTCACTCTCTCACAGGCCTAGAAAGGAGACAATAGCAAACCATTCCCCCCCCCAAAAAAAACCCAGTAAAGACTTGTCCAGATAGTTGCCAACAGTCAAGACTGACATGAAGGCACACAAAAAAAAAGAGAGAGAGAGAAAATGTAGACTGATCCTTGGAAAATGTACCAATACAAATTCCTCTTTAGTTCTGCTTGAATCCAGTCCACTAATCCAGCTGTGTGTCTAATGACTGGGATTACCCAGGTGTTAATTGTCTTGATTATTATTCTGATCTGTCACAGAGTCAGCCAGATATTTAGGTTGCATTTGATATTTTTATCCACCTATCAAGACCTTCCCCAAAGATCTGAGATAGACAGATGTTGTTGTTTGATGGTGTTATATGTATCATTGCAGGATGTAAGCAATTCCAAGTAAAGCTGCCTTTTGCAGCTGATGGTGATTTTTCAATGCTGATAGTGTTCAAGTGGTGCTCCAGTTGTTTTGGAATTGCACCCAAGATGTCTATTACTATTGGTACAATCTTTGCTTTCTTTTACCACAATTGTTCTAATTCTGTTTACTGATCTTTCTGGAATAGAATAGAATAGAATAGAATAGAATAGAATAGAATAGAATAGAATAGAATAGAATAGAATAGAATAGAATAGAATAGAATAGAATAGAATAGAATAGAATAGAATAGAATAGACCTTGGAGGTCTTCTAGTCCAGCCCCCACTTAAGCAGGAGAACCTATACCATCTCAGACAAGTGACTGTCTAGCCCAGGCATGTCAAACTGCCGGCTCATGGGCCAGATGCATCATGCTGAAACCGCGCCACCCCATTGCCAGCAATGGGGAAAAAGTCACAATACATTGCGTGACGTTGCAAGTTTGACATGCCTGGTCTAGCCTCTTCTTAAAAATCTCCAGTGATGAAGCACCCATGATTTCTGGAGGCAAGCTGTTCCACTGGTTAATTGTCCTCACTGTCAGGAAGTTTCTCCTTAATTCTAGGTTGCTTGTCTCTCAGTTTCCTACCATTGTTTCTCGTCCTTCCCTCTGGTGCTTTGGTGAATAATGTGACCCCCTCTTCTTTGTGGCAGCCCCTCAAATACTGGAATATTGCTATCATGTCTCCCCTATTTCTTATTTTCTTTAGACTAGCCAAACCCAAGTCCTGCAACAATTCTTCATATGTTTTAGTCTCCAGGCCTTTGATCCTCTTAGTTGTTCTTCTCTGAATTTTTTCCAAACTCTCAACGTCTTTTGTGTGATAAGGTGACCAAAATTGGCTGCAAGTATTACAGGTGTGGTCTTACTAGGGTTTTATGAAGTGGTACTAATACTTTGCGTGATCTTGATTCTATGCCTCTGTTTATACAAGATTGTGGTTTTCTTCAATTCTTTCTCTTCTCTTCTATTGTCTCCAGGTATTGCAGTGTCCACTGTCCAAACTTTTTTGTCTTTCTTAACAATTGTTAAGTCCTGGGTATTATGTGGCTTGCCTGTTTGAATTCTAAAGTCCCAGGACTCTTTAGCTTTTTCACTGTTTATTAGTCATGAGGTTAGTTTGCTGATGTATATTCCATGTTGGTTTTGTATCCTGATCTTGCTTTGAGATCTATGGACAATATATGTTTCATAATTACATTTTATACCATTGACAAGTTCAGATGAGATAAAACTTGGAACCTCTATTTTTTTTTCCAAATAGGAATCATGCTAACAATCACAGTGACCTTCTGTACTGAAACGTTAATTTCTGTCCTATATCATCCACCAGTGACTTTATCTATACAAGCCAGCTCTTTTCACCTTAAACAATTGGTAGTCTAAATAACATCAACTCTTCCAGAAACTATAGTTCCAGGAACTGCACAGTTGTTACTGATGGTCCCCGTGTTTATGTTGGTCTGGAACTGGAATGCTAAAAAGTAGATTTTGCTAAATACAATCACATCTGAGCCCTAATAGAAAAAGAAAGAAAGTTTAATTAAAGACATATTGTGCAAAAGCAATGTTTTCTTACTGTTTCCTGGGAAGACAGAGGCATGCTCTGGAAACCCTCATTCTAATTAATCCTGCAAGTCGGAGCATTTGGTGCAAGGTCAGAGAATAATAGGCAAATGTGTGAATCAGCAGGATCCAGCAGTAGTGAGAACGATCATTTGAATAAAAGCAGTTCTGTTATTCCCACCCTCCCTCCCCTTTTCCTTTGGTCTGTGGGCTGTTCAATGTTCTGGATGAATATAACACAATCAGCCTGCTCTCTGGTGTATAACCGCTTCCTGCTGACTAAGGGCAACCTGCATCTTTTGCCATTTATTAAAATGAAACATTCGTATTAAAAAATAATGCCAGGCTGGTTTTGTTGTTGTTGTTGCTGTTACTACTGCTGCTGCTGCTGTTTCCCAATGATGACCAGCCCGACAGAAGTAAATGACATGATCAAAATTACCTTTTGTTTAAAATCAACTGCCAGATCCTCTGCGTGTATCTGTGTGCTGCAAAGCAAGCTTAGATCAGTCTGATTTCCAGGGCGGACTTTAAAGACTGGGAGATGATCATCACCTTTCTAGAAGAGGGAGGCAGAGAATATTTCACAAAGCCTTAATCCTTTTTTTTTTAATACTCAGAATATGAAGAGCAAGGTTGCGTTGCTGGTTCCAGTGAAATATTAGACTCCCTAAGATAAATTATTCCTTCTCTTTTGATTAACTTAATTGTAGGATTTCTTCCTATAAGCTAACCCTTTACTGTATCCTTTTACCCTTTCTCCGAGCCCCTTTCAAAATCCATTTATATCACATTCATAAATGTATGTTTAAAACATTATTCCCCCCCCCCCAGATTCTGCCATCTCCCGAGGAAGGAGGAGCGGATGTGGATTCAGCCTGCCTTAGGTTATTTCAAAGACCAAGGGAAACCTTTTGAACTGGGGGAACAAAGGGGAGGGTTAGGGAAGAAGGCATCTGGCCTGTGTCTCCATTTGAATCTGTAAAGGAAGAAGGCAATAACCGTAGAAGATCCGAAGTTCCCTTTTTCCCATGAAAGGGATGACACGAAGTAAATGATGGGGGGGCTGACCAAATGGGGTTGAGGGAAGGGGGGTTGAACCGGGAACTCTTTATAAAGTTTCAATCTGTAAAACAATACCAGGTCCTGTCTTGTATTTCCACAACCAAACATGTCCTAGTAAAAATTCCTTTTGGACTAGAGCTGACTCCAAGAGTTTTTGTTTTTCTAAGACGTGGATTGGGATGGGTCCTTGACAGTCATGTGCAGCCACTTAAGCTCCCTGTTCACATCTGTCATGAGACAGCAACTTGCAAATCATTTTGCCTTGCATGTTCATCTACAGCAAATACACACTTACACACACAGGGAGAGAGGGGGAGATGGAGAAAAAAAAAGAGAGAGAGAGATTTAAATGAAGGATTGATGGTTTTTATACCAAGTGATTTCCTTCCATTTTGTGTCAGTAAAATAATATTCCACTGGTCCTATTTTGGGGCCCTATTTTTGTGTCAGTGAAATAATATTTCTTTTTACTTCTGAATAACTGAGAGATAGGCTTGAAAGACTATACTTTCCCTGAGCCCTGGGTAAACAATGCTCAGTAACTTGATCACCTTTTCAAGTCTCAAGGAGTCCTCTGTCAGCCATGAGTGGCCTTTGAGCTTGAAGGGTCAGGGACTTTCATCAAAATGAGAAAATATGCACAAAATATGTTTGTGCATGTGGACAATGTCACAACATATGTACCAAAGGGCTGGAACTTGTGTTGCTCCCCACCCTTAGTTCTCATTGGATGTGGGTACGGAAACAACAAATGCAAAAGAACAGAAAACCATGATACTAATATCTCATTTCGGTGGTTAAGCAGAACATTCTCCTATTTCTAGGTTCTAGCATTTGGTAGTCGGACATATGCTAACTCTGACTGTGTGGAAATTCCACTTAGCTGCGAAGGCTGATAAGTTCATCTGTACCATGCATTGCGATCTTTGAAATTATGCCAAGCCCATATGGCATTTCCAGGTCTGTTGTGTGAGTGCCCATACTTATTTCAGGAAATAGCAGAGAAGGAGAGAAGCTTTTTGTGAGGTCTAAAACAAGCAAGGCAAAAAGCTGAAAATCTGGGATCAGACAGCTCTGTCACAGTAATAATACTGTATACAGATATAGGTTGTGGCTCCCACAGAGAAATGATGAGGTAGGTCTCAGTCTGTTAAGACAACACCTAGAAGAAGGATGTGTAAGGTTTCTTGCTCTCTTTCTCAATTTTATGTGACACACATTTTTTTTTAAAAAAAATAGAGCCTTGATGGCACTCTTGCGGCAACCATTTTGGCTTTTTATGGACAATGCCCTGCAAACCTTCTAGTCCTGGATCTCATAGTTTGTAATTGCTGCTGATTTTCTGCTCTTATCGTTTTCCTAGCACCAATAATAAAAGTAGCTACCAAGAGCAATGTCTTTGAATCTCTGCTTGCAGGCTTTCTGATTTGAATATCCCTCTTGGTGAAGCCTGACGGCTCTCTGCAAAGAGCATGGCACTGTTTTAAGTATGTTAAGTATTTAAGGGATTTTTAAACTAAAAGAAAAATTTAAAAAAAGAAGAAAGAAAGCTGAAAACAATTTGGCCATCTCAACCTAATAGAAGTGCACTTTCCTAACCTTCTGGAGGCATTGGCGGGGGAGGGGGAGACATTAAGGGAAGCACTGGTTGGATTTTCTTTGTAGCTGTCATTTTAACCAGCACATAACATATTTCTCTGAAGGCCAATGAGAGAGAGAGAGAGAGAGAGAGCGAGAGAGAGGGAGGGAGGGAGGGAGGGAGGGAGGGAGAGAGAGAGAGAGAGAGAGAGAGAGAGAGAGAGAGAGAGCGCCATAACTACAGTATATAAGAAAAAATAAAGACCACAATTTATGTGAGAATTCTTTACTGGGTCAAAAACTACTGCTGATTTCCTGCATATTCTGTGCTTCAGTTTCAGCATTTATTGTTCCACAAGAACAAAAGTTACTCATTTTCCCTAAGGAAAAAGGGGGCGGCACTTCCTTTGAGATGGGATGTATTGCAGTGCCTCCGACACTTCAGCTTGCTCTGGGCGTCCTGCTGTTCACAGCTTCACAGTAGTCGCCTGATAGGCTTTAGACACCAGCTTTGTGAAAATGTGGCACAGCTATCAAGCTGCCATTGTAGGGCTATTGAGAAATTAATGCAATGCCACCAAGCTGTGTAAAGCTACAGTCAATTGGAATGAAGCTTACAATTATTAAGGGAGATTATTAAAATGTGCAGACTAAAAAGTACCCCCCCAAGAGCTCATTATTTCATTATGGGCTCCCAGATTTATTTTGAAGTTTAGTGACTCTGAACTCCCCTCTCCTCTTTGATCACACATGTGCTGAGAAATATTAAATTTAATAATAATAATAATAATAATAATAATAATAATAATAATAATAATAATAATAATAATCCCCCAGTTTGATATGGTTGTGAGGCTTTTGTGTGCTCTGAAGAAGATGAGAGCTATGCCAGAGGTTCAACCATACTAGACAGGTCTCATCAGAGGAGCCAGACAAAGAGTGTTTCCCATAAACAATATGTTGAGTTGTAATTTACAGAAATGCAAATCCATACTGGATCAGTTGTCTTCTGGTTCAACAAGGTCCGTGCTAGGCATTGGAGTTTCTAAACATCTGGTGACAAATGAGCTACAGCAGAGGTTTCCAACCTTTCTCGGTTGGCAGACTGGGAGGAAAAGGAGGGGGAAGCATTTTACGCATGCACGTGTTCACACACACAAACAGTGCCGTGAGCATGTGTGATGCAAACTGGGTGGTGCTAGTGCGTGCATGCCACTCACTAGCAGTGCCCTGTTTTTACTACACAGGCACTAACACCACCCCATTTTCGCCCTGTGGCACCCCGTTTTTGCTGCACAGTGCCAATTTTTTGCTGTGCAGTGTCCTGTTTGCGGCCTGTTAATGGGCCATAGTCCAGAGGTTGGGGACCCCTGAGCTATAGGTTCTTTGGCTGAGCAACAGTCAATTGCTCATTTGGGAAGGACCTGAGAGGTGGATAAAAATACTAAAACAACAGACTGACTGTGCAACCAACCGCAGTAAAAATAATTGATAATACTATTATTTGAGCCACAAATCACCCAATTTAAGCAAAATCAACTATTTCAATCAGACCAGAAGCAATTCTACCAAAGTATAAACGGCATCAGACACTCTGAATATGGAAAGCCAAACAACAACAAAAAAAGAAACAATCCACTTTTGGAAAGATCTATGGAAAACACAAATTTATTTTATTTATTTTATTTTAATTCCATTTATATCCCGCCCTTCTCCGAAGACTCAGGGCGACTTACAAGCTTAGCAGTAGCCTTCATTCTATGCATATGCCTGCTTATTAGGGCTTTCATACACACCCCAAGCGGCATTAATGTTAAACAAATAAAAGAATTTGAAGATGAATTTAGTAAGTATCAAATGGAAGAGCAAATAATAACATCAGGGATGGATAAAAATCAAATGAAAAGAATTAAAAACTGGACATCCCCTGGAAATGATCATTGGCCTGTCTTTTGGTTCAGATATCTGACTAGCTTGCATCCCCTTATAGCTAAAGAGTTTAATGAAGTATTGGATAAAGGAGAAGTCAGCAATTGCTTAATAACTGGCACAATGCATCTGATTAAAAAAAGGACCAGAAAAGGAGGAATACCAGGGAAGTATAGGCCAATAACATATTTTTCTACAATGTTTAAATTAGGTGTAATAGCAGAAAATATCCAAGATTATTTAGAAGAAAATAACATCCTTCTAGTAAACCAAAAGGAAATAATAGGAAAATCGGAGGTACAAAACATCAATTTACAATTGATAAAAGAATTTGGAGAATTGCAAAAGACAAAAAAAAAGAAAGAATAATTTATATATGGTCTGGATTGATTATAAAAAGGCATTTGATTCATTACCAAATAGATCACAGGTGTCAAACTCAATTGCGTCACATGGCATATCGTGACATAGCGTGACTTTTTTGCCTTTGCGGAGCTAGGGTGGGTGTGGCCTGCGCATGATGCATCCAGCCCGCAAGCCACCAGCTTGACACCCCTGACATAGATAGATCATCAAATGTTTGGTAACAACTGGTGAAAGTAAAAATATTTATAGAAAAAATAGTGAAACAATAGAAGACTGAATTGGTGGTTAGAAATAAAAAATACAGGCTTGTCAACATTAGGAGAGGCATCATCGTCTCGGTTGACTCATTGTCACCCTTATTATTTGTCATTGCCATGATCCTCTTTCAGTGATTTTGAGGAAAACCAAATCTTAGCTATGAAACAGCAAAAATGCTAATGAAATCTCACATATGCCTTATACAGATGATCTAAAGCTGTATGGAAAATCAGAAATCAAAATGCAGTCATTGACAAACACTGTAAGGATTTTTAGCACAGATGTAACCATGGAATTTGACCTAGAGAAATGTGCTTAAAGTAGCAATAAATTGGGGTAAAATCCTAAAGAGTAATGGAACTGAAATGCTGAATGGCAAAACCATCAGAAGTCATCAGGATGAAGCCTATAAATAGCGGGCTTTTTACAGTTGAGTAACACCAAGCACAGATAAGTTAAAAATGTAATTAGTAAAAAAATACACCAGAAGAGTGAGAAAATTACTGAAGACAAAGTTAAAACAATGACAATACCATCAAAACTGTCAACAGGGCTCCTGGCTTATTAAATGGACACAAGCTGAACTGGACAATTTGGACCAAAACCCAAGAAACCAATGATAACTGTTCACTACGCATAACATCCTTGTAGTGATATCAATACAATATACCTGCCCCACTGTAAAGTCGCGTGCTTCACATAGAGACGGACACAGAGCTGGGGTGAAGATGAGTTTATTCTGAACAGAATGAACTGGGGAAACAGGGAAGCCTGGCGTCTATTTGTACCTGCCCAGGTGGATGGCATCCAATCAGTTCAAACCTGGGCTTCCTGCCAGTGCAGGTGACAATGGGTGTAGATCCTGGCTTCCCACCAGGCTGACCATGCCTGGGGCTGTCAACAGCTTAAGTCATTAGGCTTATCCTGAGTGAGCAGTCATCGCCCGGAGCTGTCCAGCCCCTCTGCTGATCTGCACCATCAGCCTCCTGCTGTGCTGTCCTTTGTGTATGCTGGGAGGCATACACTGCACCCACAATAATGGAGGCAGAGGTTTACTTCAGGTCAAGAAGAAGAAAACGATGCATTGGCTGATTATGTAAAAGACAGCCAGGAGCAGGCACTGTTGGAAGTTAAAAATTGAAACTTACTAAATGTACAGGAAACAAAAAGGGAATGTCAAAATGTAATGCAAAACACGAACACAATGCTGGAAAAGAAAAACACTATATGGTCAATTTCTACAAAAGATTGAGGGGAAAGTAGATAAAGGAAAAAAAACCCAGCAATGACTCACAACTGGAACATTAAAAATAAAGAAATTGAAGGCTTGATATTTATAAATAATTCAAACGGTGAACATAGCTAATACTCCTTTCTCTTCCTATACTCCTCACAACAATCCTGTGAGGTGAGGTGAGCTAAGAGACAATGACTGGTCCAAAGTCACCCAGTCTGAAGTCGCAATCTCCTGGTTTCTAGGTCAGCATCTACCACTACACCAAACTGGCTATTTCTGCTGATCTGGTCCTCTTAAGCTGTTTTGGACTTTCAAGGTAATTTAAATTGGGCTTAAAGATGGTAGCATCAACCTATGTTGTTGGTGCAGGATTAATATTATTTACTTTGATTGCCTAGCTCCCAAGAGCAGCTGGCAGCTGTATTTTGCACTGTCTATAGCTTCCCAACCTTCTTTAACTGCATACCCAAGTAATCAGGCGTAAATGGGTTTGAGACATAAAAACAATAATTAACAACATATTAATTATATAAAAGAGTTTATCAATGCATTTCACATAAGATTTATAACCCAGCAAAAGTGCGTCAGGACCATAAGAATGTTGGTGGGGGGAATAGCACGCTGTGGGAATGGAATATGCTTGTCTATTACTCTACCCCATCAAGTGCAATCTGAAGGATTCTTGCTGCTCTAGAATCAGATTTCATATCCATGGGGACTCCAAAATAGAAGTACCCTGAAATCCCTCCAACCATTCTTATAGAATTGAGCTCTAATCGACGTGATGTGACATGTTAGGATTTGTACTGATATGTGGGAATGATCTTGAAACACCACAGAAAGAACCACAGAGCCTTGGTGGAGCAGTGGGCTAATGCCTCCTTAAGTAACACCAGCTGCCTGCAATTAGTGCAGGTTCGCATCCCACCAGGCTCAAGGTTGACTCAGCCTTCCATCCTTCCGAGGTAGGTAAAATGAGGACCCAGATTGTTGGGGGCAATTAAGCTGACTTTGTAATAATGCCGCTTGCGGGGGGTGTGTGAAAGCCCTAATAAGCAGGCATATACATAGAATGAAGGCTACTGCTAAGTTTGTAAGCCGCCCTGAGTCTTCGGAGAAGGGCGGGATATAAATGGAATTTAAAAAAAAAAGATTAGACAACAGTTAGATAAGAGTCAACTGATCACACAGAAGGAATGTGGGTATGGCAAACAACTCAGAAGGCGCCTATCCTAGTTTTCTTGGATTGTAAACATACAGGGGAGAGAAGCACTTTTAGACTTGCGAGATTCTGCTCATGCAATCTTACAATAAAGTTAGAACTAGTACTTCTGGGTGTGCTTCTTACCTAGACTAACTCACAAGGCTAACAAGGTCTGAGCAAAGTCCCCTTGCTCTCAAAATGTTTCGGGCAGATATAATGGCATCTTGAAGATAAAACAATAAACCCTAGAAACAAAAAGCTGATACTGGCAATCCTGTTCCAATGTCGTAAGAATGGAAGTAACTTATATAGCGTTCCAACTCTAGACAACTCTTCCTGCCAATATTACAGGTACTCTGGCTGTGTATATCCTGTATTAGAAGCCACTGTGAGCCTGCCAATCATGTGATCAGACTTTCATGTCAATCAACCTGCCAACTCTTGGTTTCCAGATGGAAAGAGATGTTTTGTCAGCAAGAGGCAAGTGTGGATCTAATCCATCATACCTATCATTCCTAAAAACAGTTCTTCAGTGTTTGCCCGTAACTTATGCTCTTTTGACTTTCAAGGATGGCTCATTTTTATTTTTCTTCCTATGAGAAAACTTTATAATTTTTGTGTTCCTATTATTTCAGAAGCTTCAGAAAGTAACAGAGAAACTAGATTTGCAGATTTCTCAACTTGACCTTTGGAAAGGAGTCATCATTGTCACCAAGGGAGTAGAAAAAAACAGCATTTTTTTTTAAAAAAGAGGCTAAAATTGAGCCTGCGAATCTTTAGAGGGCATGTTTGTCTAGAAATCATCACTACAAAGAAAAGCAAAATGAAAGATGCAATGACCAAAAAGTAGAATAGAATTGTCTATATTCTATAGTATTTCCACCATCTCCATTACAGTATACAGTATCTCTATTTTCTTTAAAAAATATACATAAGTACAGAGAAATTAATAACCAAGGGTTATAGAACACCATGTGTAAAGGACAGAAAGGAAACAATATATTTAAATGTAAGTGCTTTTTCTTCTAAAGCTCTTCTACATGTAGGTCCTCAGATGTAGAAAAAGGAAGGACTCTCTCATGAGCAGAATATGCAAGGCACAATGAGAATATGTGAGTACAAAGCCTGCCTATGTCTCTATTGTATGAGGAAGTTCATGAACTCAGAAGAAAAGGTTTTGCAATTTCTTTTTGGATTGTACGGCGAATCTCATTATTAAGAATTACATCAAGCTATGGTGCGCTATCTTTGGCCTGCTTTTGCTTTGCTACTGAGAGTGGGACAAACGCCACTGGGAAACTGAAAGGGCTGGAATGCATTCAGTACATCACAACAAGCCCACGGAACTCATTGTTTACCTAGTACCAGGGAGAGAAGAATGCTGCCTTCCTGTGGAAGAGGAATCAGAACAGTGTCTCTCCACTTTGGCAGCTTGAAGTTGTGTGGCTGGGGAAGTCTGGGAGTTAAAGTCCACACATCTTCTGTTTGCCAAGGAGGATCAGTTAGAAAGTCCGATTACTTTACTTCTGAGTAGTTCTGTTCACCCGCAAACAGAATATTGCCAGAGTCAAACAACTATCTTCATAACTACTGGATATATTCTGTGAACTCCTGAGGAGGGTCCACCTTTGCCGTCTTCCTGCCTACCAGATATTCCAAGTTTTGCTGTCCCTTTGCCCTCTGGGAAATAGCCCCTCCCTTCTGAACTACATTCCACCACAAAAATGATTATAACAGTCAAACTACAGCCTTCCTAAATCTATTTTAATGCTTAAGGCTTCAGATGCAGTTGGCTAAATCTCCTCTTCCACTCTTATCCGTCTATTGGACCATCCTATGCTTCTCTTGAGTTTTCAAGCAGAAAAGTCTCCAGAATAATTCAACATTATGAACAAGGCAATCTACAGCCATCCTCTTGCAGGAAAAATCAACAGATGTCCTTCTTCCGCATCATTTCCCTGTTTGGGGGTTTGGATTTTTGTTTTCTTTTTTCTTCATAATTAAAGCATGATCCTATCATTCTAGGAACATGTCTAAAGAATCACTTGGTTTTGCTGCCTTCTCCTGGTTTGGAAATTCTTCCTATCTATCTGATGTATCAAGATCAAGTGAAATTTGGGGAAGGTGTGGAGCAGCGACAAACTCTTAGTTGACATTTGAACAAGAAGTCAAATTAAATTTTATTAAGTAACTTAAAATGGGTTGTAAAAAGATTCCCTCCTTATTATGGTGTATCTATTGTCAATCCTTTCCTTCCTCAACAGTAAGTCATTGGATGGATAAACTGACAAATGGAGCTTTTTCCTAGAGTAGAACTTTGACTTCCTTCATATTCATCCTTCTATCACTCATTCTAAATTCTCCCTCTCTTCTCACTCCACCAGTCCCCAGATTGTAGCCCAGGAAAAAGTCTCCTGAATTACATTTTTTTAAAATTAATGATAACTGATGTTATCATACCCAGTCATTACAACTTGCACACTGGCCTTGCAGTGGGAGCCAGCTAAATTTGAAACTCACTGCTGAACAAGACCAAGCTCAAAAGATAATGCATTGCCAGAGGACCCCAGTTTGGAGAAGGTGGCTTTGCTAACTCTAAAGCACGAACCCTTTTCTCTTTTCTTCTTTTCTACACATATTATTGTCTCTGTCATAGATGCTGATACTTCACAAACCGAACTATGGTGAGGACCTTCTCCCTTAAGCACGTCCCATTAGATATCCAGTGCTGTGATCAACAGCTGTTGATTAAAGACACTCGCCACAGCATCCCAGCTCGAGTGTATGCCTTGCAGCCTCAATCTTTCTTCAAACAGCCCACCTGCAGCCACAAGCCTATCATTCTTCCCTTACTAGTCATCAAACAGGGCCTCATATGTTTTCACAGCTTTAGTCTGCAAAGCCACTCAGAAAGGCCTTTCCATCTTTCTCCATCTCAGTGAAGAGTCACCAGTTGCTTTTCCTGGTCTCATCAGGCTATGTAAATAGTTAAGGCTGCTTGTACAAAGCAGCTTTTTAAAGCTAGAGGAAATGGCTCATATTAAGAAAAATATACAGATACCAAGGATTGGCAAACAGTGTTCAAAAGCCTGTGATTTTTAGCTCATTTCAGGTAAAAGATGGTGCAAGCAATATTTGAAGCCAGGTGATTTATTTTGCTAATTAATGGTTTCTTGAGCTGTGACACAGAGCAGGGGTGTCAAGCTGCCAGCCCGCGGGCCAGATGCGTCATGCCGAAACCGCACCCACCCCATTTCCGGCAACGGAAAAAAAGTTGAGATACATCGCAAGTTTGACACCTCTGACATAGAGCTACCATGAAGTGAGAGCAAGTTGTGTGGGGACAATTGTTACAGGCCACGCCGTGCATGAAAAGGAATGGGCCGCCTTCTCACACGTGGTCCAAGCCAATCTGGTCCTCACATCATAGCTATCATTAAATGGCTTAGGGGGAAAAATTGCCATTGATGAAATCTATTGCAGACGTATAGTTGGGCCAGAAAAATAGTATTATATTTAAGAGTTAGTCCAGAATCTTCTCTGACTCTTCTCTAAAACACTTAATTGACATGTTAATTAAGGTGGAAGATGGGGAGAGCTAGTTACCATAATCTCAGCTATGAAAACTGAAAGGCTCCAGTTAATCTCCCTTAGTTCAGACTATATAACTGGATTGTTACTGTATAGAGAAGAAAAATTGGGAGAGTCATGCTATCTGGATTACCTCAGGTATACATTACCTGAGTTGTGTATTTTTGAGTTCAACTTCCTTGGTAAGCATCCTTTTAGAGAACTGACAAATTCCAGAGGTGTTTGAGCACAAAAATAAGAGAATTACAGCTGTTAAAGACAAAGCAAACTCATAATTAGATATATTGGTCCCAGGGACAGCCAACAAGTTGCTAATAACCTTGGCTAACCAAGTAGATTTGGACTAGGTTAGCAAGAGAGAGCCAGATCATTCTGCTACATCTGTCTTATTTTCCAAAGGCCAGAAAATTTTACTCCTGTAAAAGCCATTTCTATTTTTCCTTCTAGTTTCTTAGATAAGAACTTAAGAACTTCTTTTGAATTCTATTTGTGTTTTTGGAATATATGAAGTGGTGGAAGTCCTGTTGTTGTTGTTTTCTGTTACACATCTCTCCATCATTCTGGCTGTAGTCTCCCTGGTGGGCTGTGGAAAGCTTTATAGAGTTAAGTCAGGGGTGTCCAAATGCCAGTCCATGGGCCAGATCCGTCATGCCAAAACCAAGCCCACCCCATTGCCGGCAATGGGAAAAAAAAGTCACAACACATTGCGACATGTCACATGACATTCCAAGTTTGACACCCCTGAGGTAGGTGAATTTGAAGGAGATTTGAGTAAATTCCCGTTCAAATCAAATCTTCAAATTTAATCTTAGATTTTGATTCAAGATATTGGATTCAAAACACTTTCAATTCATTGCTGGGGGTGGGGGTAAAGGTATGGTTTTTATGGTTTCATGGACTTTCTGGTGCTTTCTGGCCTTGTAGAATTTGATGCATTGTTACAACTTTCTAATCTATATGAGCAAAACTGAAGGGGGCTGAGCAGTATGATTGATTCTGGTATTGACACAGGTAGCCAGTTAATGAATCATGCCAGTAAATCTGCCAATCCAGAAAAAACAACTAATCAGAGGGCGCCGAATCCTTCAATCTTTAATAAGAGCTTACTCCTTAAATAGTTTTTCAACTTTTTTTTATTTTCAAGTTAGAACAAGCCATTTTATGCATTAATGCTACAGAATTAATCTAATTAATTTCATTAATGCTTTCCTAAGCAGTTTGGAGGCTGCCGTGCTTTCCTTTTTGTTATCCCTCTATAACTGCTTTATAAGAGGTGCAAGGGAAAATACATACATACATACATACATACATACATACATACATACATACTTACATACATACATAGGTAAGGTAAAGGTAAAGGTTCCCCAGCACATGCATGCTAGTCGTTTCCAACTCTAGGGGGCGGTGCTCATCTCCGTTTCAAAGCCGAAGAGCCAGCACTTGTCCGAGGACGTCTCCGTGGTCATGTGGCCGGCATGAATAGATGCCAAAGGCATTTTTACGTGCTTTCGAATGGCTAGGATGGCAGAGGCTGGGACGAGTAACAGGCGCTCACTCTGTTACGCGGCACTTGGGATTCAACCCACCAAACTGCCGACCCTCTGATCGACAAGCTCAGCGTCCTAACCCACTGAGCCACTGCGTCCCTTCTCATACATACATACATACATACATACATACATACATACATACATACATACTGTGTGAGATCTCCAGTTAGACTGAATGTGCCATACACCTCCCAGTGACTTATTCTGCACAAAGAAAGAAACATAACTGCCCAAGTTAAATTCTAAAACTAGGAGAAGCATAGCTGAAGTATTTCTCTCATTAACTGGCTACTACTTTCTCCCCAGGTTTCTATTAATTTCTTGTACATAAATAGACTTTAAATCCATAGGACAATACAAACGAAGGACAGGAAATCATAGCAACAATCACAGAAGGAACATTGCAATTAGATTTAACACTCAAGAAGCTGAGCTACTAACAGTAATCAAGGACACTACTAGGCACAACAATTCATGTCCTTATTGAGATCTAGTCATTTAATAAATGTCTTGGAGAATGTAAACAGGAGGAATTTTAAGTGATGTTTACTTGTGATCAGGTAAAGGTTAATCTTAACTGAGTGCCTTCTGAGACATTTAATCTCTACTTAGAGGCAAAGATCCACTAATGCTGAGGATGTACTGGAATAACAATGGAAACATGGGGAGGGAAATTCAGGGGTGGAGGAAAAGAAGGAAGGGAAAATGAAAGTCAATTAGTCCATTCCTAAAACCCAAGATGGCCATGAGTAAAACAAGAGAAAATCAGAAGAGACTTTCATTCTTAAATATAGAAAAATTTAATGGTGAAAATATACAAGAATATAATATTTTCATAACATTGCACAGTAACCAAAACAGTTATGCTAACTAGCTAATAAAAGAACCTAAGACTAAGGACTGTTTAGGAACATTTTCCTATAGGAGGTTTGTTGAAATGGCATCAGAGGTTGAATATCACAAAAGAACTGGCAAAGAAGTGGACAAAAGGTCATGCGTCACAACGGAGATGGACTTAGATAGCATCAACTGTTGAAGATGACTAAAGAATAACATGGACTGGTAAACCTGAATTGGATTAAGCAGTATTTACACTGTGGAAGACGTGTTAGTTGGAGAATGGCCTGAAGACCTTGAACTGGAAGAAGGTGTAACTGAGAAAGATTATTACTTTGGTGTAATGTAGTCTGGATTCCCAGGGGAGCAAAAGGCAGTGAGGTTTAGAAGTCTAGCGGTAAGAGGAAAGTTAGAGCAGCTTCTCCTTAGGAGTTCTCAGAATATACATTTAATGGTGTAAGTAGTTTGCTTTATTTTGTCAAGATTTCTGTCATGGGTGAGGAACAATAAAGGAAACTGTTTAGAAGACCCTTAGCATGTCTTTCTTACTTTTTAGAGCCTCACATCTGAAGATTAAAAGAAGAATACATCATAGGGCCTGCCAACCAACATACTTGGGCTTGGTGAAAGTCAAGAATGATAGAAGATCAAAGGTTTTACCAAAGAAAAGGCATTTGCCATCCTAAGAGAGAGAAAGTAGCTACCCATATTTTAAGCCCTTCCCTAATTCTAAATAAGAAAGTAGGCCAGATATAGAAACAGAGCAAAATGTGTACATATTAAGCCAACATTATGGAATCCATATATGTTCAACTAGAGGACCCTGATACTGTATAAGCTCAGAGGAAAAGATACAGTAGAATTACACATTTTACGCTTCTCTCTAGAAATTAGGAGGAAAGAGCTGGAGAGCACAAGCTTGACCTAAATACCATAAAAATCTTTGGGATATTTAGAATAAACACTGAACAAATGCTTTCTTGTTTTCCTGCTTGTATGAACAAAAGGAGGGGGGGAATGTAACTACTTGTCCTGAGGTATTTATTAAATCCTGAGAACAGACATTCCCAGCTGGGGAATTCTGGGAGTTGAAGTCCATCTGTCTTAAAAGTTTCCAAGGTTGGGAAACTCTGCCATAGAAACCCTAAAGCAGATGTCAGGCTCATGGAAAAAGGACAAATTGTCATTAAGAAGTGAACCAAATAGCTTTTTCTCACACTCTCAGTTCTGCAAAAGGGTGCTTGGCTTTTGCAGCTGTTACTCTTGAGTAAAAATAACTGTTTTCATCAGATATATCTTGTATAATATATAGTATATATTGTATGGCAATCCTCTTCTATATAACTATTGAAGATATAACTGTGTTATCCTGCTCGTCTTAATTAGACGTACAGGTAATTGTCCATATTTCCATTTGGTTTCTGTGGAGCTAGGATAGGACAAAATAAAGGTGGTTCATGTATTTAAACAGGAAGGTAAGGTAAGGTAAGGCAAGGCAAGACAAGATAAGATAAAATAAGATAACCTTTATTATTTTTACTGTGAGATAATAATAATAATAATAATAATAATAATAATAATAATAATAATAATAATAATAATAATAATAATAATAATAATGTTGGAAGGGACCTTGGAGGTCATCTAGTCCAACCGCCTGCTCAGGCAGGAAACCCTATACCATTTCAGAAAAATGGCTGTCCAGTCTCTTCTTAAAAACTTCCAGTGTTGGAGCATTCACCACTTCTGGAGGCAGGTTGTTCCACTGGTTAATTGTTCTAACTGTCAGGAAGTTTCTCCTTAGTTCTAGGTTGTTTCTTTCCTTGACTAGTTTCCATCTGCTGCTTCTTGTCCTGCCTTCAGGTGCTTTGGAGAATAGCTTGGCTCCCTCTTCTTTGTGGCAGCCCCTGAGATGTTGGAACATTGCTATCATGTCACCCTTCACCCTTCTCTTCGTTAAACTACACATACCCAATTCCAGCAACCATTCCTTATATGTTTTAGCCTCCGATCCTGTAATCATCTTTGTTGCTCTTCTCTGTTCTCTTTCTAGAATCTCACCATCATTTTTACATTGTGGTGACCCAAACTGGATGCAGTATTCCAAGTGTGGTCTTACCAAGGCATTGTAAAAGGGTATTAACACTTCACGTGATCTTCATTCTATCCCTCTGTTAATGCAGCCTAGCACTGTGTTGGCTTTTTTTGACAGTTGCAGCACATTGCTGGCTCATACTGAAGTGATTGCCCACTAGGATGCCAAGATCCCTCTCACAGTTACTACTATTGAGTAAGGTACCATTTTCTTGCCAAAATATAGAACCTTACTTTTTTCATCATTGAATTTCATTTTGTTAGTGCCCAGTGTTCAAGTCTGTCAAGATTCTTCTGTCTCTTAAGCCTATCTTCTGCAGTATTGGCTATTCCTGCCAGCTTGGTGTCGTCTGCAAATTTGATGAGTTCCCCATCTATCCCCTATCCCCTCATCCAAATCATTGATGAAGATGTTGAAGAGCACTGGGCCCAGAACAGAGCCCTGGGGCACCCCACTACACACTTCCTTCCATGTACATGCAGTTCCATTGAGGACCACACGCTGAGTACGGCCTGTCAGCCAGCTACGAATCCATCTGGTGGTGATGCTGTCTAACCCACATTTTTTTATCTTATCAAGTAGTAGGTTGTGGTCTACTTTATCAAATGTCTTACTGAGGTCCTAGTAGATTATATTCACAACATTCCTCTGGTCCACTAATTTTGTCACCTGGTCAAAGAATGCAATAAGATTTGTTTGGTATGATATATAGATCAAGTCCACCTCCTCTTTTATTTGGTCTGTTTCATTTAAATAATTTAAATCCCTCTAGCTGTGTGTTCCATTTGTGGGTTTCATCCCACCAAGTTTCCGTAATGGCAACAATGTCATAGTAAAGGTAAAGGTTCCCCCGCACGTGCGTGCTAGTCGTTTCCAACTCTAGGGGCCGGTGCTCATCTCCGTTTCAAAGCCAAAGAGCCAGCGCTCATCCGAGGACGTCTCTGTGGTCATGTGGCCGGCATGACTAGACGCCAAAGGCACACGGAACGCTGTTACCTTCCCACCGTAGTGGTCCCTATTTTTCTACTTGCATTTTTACGTGCTTTCGAACTGCTAGGTTGGCAGAAGCTAGGACGAGTAGCAGGCGCTCACTCTGCTACGCGGCACTCGGGATTCGACCCGCCAAACTGCCGACCTTCTGATCGACAAGCTCAGCATCCTAACCCACTGAGCCACCACGTCCTTTAACAATGTCATATCTCCCCTCATTTACCTGAATTTCTCATTCACCTTGTTTGTTGCTCATACTCTGTGCACACATTAAAAATGAAATTCTGTTTCCTGCTCTCAAAACAAAAGAATATCTC
Organism: Vipera ursinii; assembly: GCF_947247035.1. NCBI lineage: Eukaryota > Metazoa > Chordata > Lepidosauria > Squamata > Viperidae > Vipera > Vipera ursinii. Next base: position 84,087,806 of record NC_139516.1, on the reverse strand, counting down.
TACCAATGCACATATGTAACACACATATACACATGCTATATAAATAGCATTTCAGTCAGGTTGTGCTATTTGATTGCCCATGTTCTAATTCTCTTAATCACAGAATTCTAACACTTATTCCAAACTTGATCTATTTTCAAGACACTCATGAAAAATAGAAGAATTCTGATTTTTGCATTTATTTTCTTACAGTCTCTATGGGTCTGTATCTTTATCTTACTCAGCCTCTCTCTAAATATCTCTCTTGGTAAGCTACAACATTTAATAGTTTCACATAAATCCTACACATTCAAAGAGCTTGAAACTACTGTACAGTAATAGTATTGGAAATAATTTGAATATTGAACATTAAGCCTTACTGGTTAGGTAGTTTTTCTCAACTTTTCTACCCTTTTCTCAATATACTTACTGCAGACATCTTTTTTCATCTTTTTGTTGTTGTTCCCAAGTTAGCCAGAATTGTGAGATGGCATAGCAATCCAGGTGAGACAATGGTGGGCAAAAAAATCAGGCTGCCACATTGTATAGTCCCTTAGCAGTCACCCAAAGGAGCAAGGCTCGCTCCCTGATTAATTACTTGTACTTGGAATAGAGCTAGCTTTGCATTGATTAAGGATTACTTGTAAAACAGGAGGAGAAGGCCAAAATTATAAGCAAAACAAATGCTCTGATTGAAATGAGGGTGATGGTTTTCACTGAACTTGTCTTTGGGCAAAAATATGTGCTTTCGCTCACTGCCGATTTCTTTAATTAGACTAGTAACAAGGTGATTAGACATTATAAGGTTTGGGAAAGGGAAAAAAAATCATATTCACTGACTGAAAAGAGAGACTTCAGAATCTACATTATTCACAGTTGATTAGACTAAGAAAAGCATTTCTCAGACATTTCTCGGTGCGACATATTGTGAACTCTATTTTACTGCCAGACTCCAAATGGCAATTAACAGTCTTAAGCTGCATATAAAACCCAATATGAACCACATTTACAAGAGCATTGTGTGTGAATCAAATTATGCTATCTTGAGTTTGAAGAACTTAGAAATAATTGCCAATAAGTATTCATGTATTGGACCAATTTTTGAAACAAGTTCTTGTAATTACTACCAGTGTCGGGAGTACGTGTGGCTGATTTTATGAGATCTGATGCATTTAGAGAAGCTAGCTGAATAGTTGCTGGTTTACTTTGGCAGGGGAACATTCTTCATGTCACAGCTTTGTATTTCCAGTTTTTGCATGTAAAACCCCCAGTACAAGTGTACAATATTTTAGCATCATAAATGGTGTATGAAATGAGAAAAAGGGGGGGAGAGAAATAAAGGGGCTATGATCCAGTGAAATATTAAGCCAAAAAATGCACTTGAGCAGGTGTTTGACATTGCTTTTCTATTCTGTTTCCTTTGTGTATTTAAAGCAATTACTGAGATTCTTGGCTTTTGAAATTTTTATTTTTATGGCGTTACAATTATTTTAATATAAAGGCTTTTCGTAAAAGGTGTGGACTATGTGGGGTTTTTTTTTAAGGAGAACGCAGTAAAAATTGACATATTGAGATACTCCCCACACATACAGACAAATTTTCGCTCTTTCTGTTCTTTTTTTTCTTTTTACTCATTCTCTTTTTCTTTCTTCTCAATTTTCTTTTGCTCCTCATCACATTAGAGCCCTCTAGGAACAAATGTTTGGAAACAAACAAGGAAGAGATTTCAACTATAAGGATAAGAAATGAAAGAGCCTTGTGTTATGTTAAGGTAAAGGTAAAGGTAAAGGTTCCCCCGCACATGCATGCTAGTCATTTCCGACTCTAGGGGCCGGTGCTCATCTCCGTTTCAAAGCCGAAGAGCCAGCGCTTGTCTGAAGACATCTCCGTGGTCATGTGGCCGGCATGACTAGACGCCAAAGGCGCACGGAACGCTGTTACCTTCCCACCGTAGTGGTCCCTATTTTTCTACTTGCATTTTTACATGCTTTCGAACTGCTAGGTTGGCAGAAGCTGGGATGAGTAACAGGCGCTCACTCTGCTACGCGGCACTCGGGATTCGACCCGCCAAACTGCCGACCTTCCGATCGACAAGCTCAGCGTCTTAACCCACTGAGCCACCACGTCCCTTGTGTTATGTTAAAGGCTGATACAATTACTAGGGCATATCTATACTTATCTATGTCCTGTCTATATCTGTGTCTATATCTACATCTATATCCCTATGCATATTCAATGGAATATAAAATAATATTCTACAGTGTATTCTATAGAAGATAGAAAAATGTTCTATATAATAATATTTTTAATGTTTTTGCCCCATGGTTTAGTATGGATATCCTTCTAGAAACTATAACAAGAAGAAAACAGCCCTTTTTAGCCTTCTATTTCTTAAAACTAGTCACACAAAAAGCTAATTTAGAGGGATTGTCAAATGTGGATTGTGCTATGCCAGGCAGAAATGTTGAAGGTTTGGGACCTAATAAATAAATGAATAAATAAAATAAGTTCTATACTGGAAAATTTTCCTGCACTTTTTTTTACCAGCTCCATTGCCAAGAGAAATTGGTTACGAATTTCCTGCATTTTTTTTTTCTACTAGCTCGACTACTGAGAGAATTTGGGTTTTGAATTTCATGCCAAAGGGGAGAGAATGTTGGTGAAGCTACGTATTATGGCTGGCCTTGGGTGGCCATCCTGGTTTAGGTATGAAATGGGAAGGGGATATTTTTTCATTGTAAAATAAGCCATCCCATAGTCTAAAACCTCCTTGGCTTCCCATATTTCCACTGAATCCCAAGTAAAAAATATTGAAAGCATGTCCTTACTTTTTCACGTTAGGAAGTATAGGTAGCAATAGAGATTTTAAAACAACAGTACCAACAATAGCATCCCCTCCACCCTGCCAACTGACAAGTAAACCCAATTAAAACCACTAAGGGAAATTTGAAAGATATTCTCAAGAATCTGAACGCAGAGTAGAAAAAAAATAGAAGAATATCTTCCCAGCTAATGTTGGGACAGTGATTTAAACGTCTTAAGAGCCTCCTTGAATACTTCAACACCAAGGTTTTCTACCTCTCTCCCCGATTTTAGATATATTAAAAATGTACATGAAGTTCATCGCATGAATATATTGGATGTTTGGAGGAAAGTCAAGAAAGTCTAGCATGGGAGCTACGACCATGGGATCAAACCTCTGCTTCTTCTTATATGTGTTGTAATTGATCATCACTCCGCAGACAGTAGGGATGAAGGTGGTTATTTTCCCTTGTTTTTCAAATGAACACAAGGATTATTCCTGAAGAATGCCTACCTTTTGCTCTACAGTCGCAGGAGGGATTGTTCACCAATGCACCAGTTCAATGGGAAGAGGAACATAGAGTTAGCCTGAGACTTTTTTGTTTGACGATTTACGTTGTGAATGGAGAAATGAAGGTACGCTAGGTGGGCACAAGAAGCCGGGTCAACCAAAATACAGGTAGTCCTCAACGTATGACCACAACTGAGCCCAAAATTTCTGTTGCTAAGTGAGATATCTGTTGAATGAATTTTGCCTGGCTTTATGACTTTTCTTGCCACAGTTCAGCGAATCACTGCAGCTGTTAAGTTAGTAACACGGTTGCTAAGTGAATCCAGCTTCCCCATTGACTTTGCTTGTCAGAAGGTTGCAAAAGGGTGATCACGTGACCCCGGGGCACCGCAAACGTCATAAATATGAGTCAGTTGCCAAGCGTCTGAATTTTAATCACATGATGTTGGGGATGTTGCAACCATTATAAGGGTGAAAAATGATCTTAAGTCACTTTTTTCAGTGCTGTTGTAACTTTGAATGGTCACAAAATGAACTGTTGTAAGTTGAGGACTGTCTGTATGGCTATCTGAGCCGGCCACTGTCAAGCCTGATCTACGAACAGAATTTTCATATGTGTAAAAAATGTTTATAGTATAATCCTATACCTATTTCCTTGGAGGATAAACCCCATGGTGTTCAGTTTGCATTTGAATTTGTGTCTTAGCATTGCCACCAAAGCCTCTTTATAACAGTTGCCATCCTGCACAATAAAGCTTTAATTCTGCAATTACATTAATGGGTGGTAAAAGAACAAAGATTAAAGACATAATTTCACCTTGATTAAATAAGGACTATAGAAACTATTCCATTTTGCTCGCATAGTCTTTCCAATCTTTTTCTTTCTCTGATAAACCCAAATGTTGCTTTTCTGTTAAGAAGGTGCTATCTCACTCTGTTTTAGTAATTGTTAATATTGTATCTTGCAAATATATTCCCTGCAGCAGCATTTATTTTTTTTCTCCCCTTATTATTATTATGCTTTTAAAATGCCAGTCTTTATGATCATTACAAAATGTCTGCAAACATTTGTATTTCTAGGGAAGCAGCTAAACAAAGAATAACCTGGTGTGCTCGTCTGTGTGTGTGTGTGTGTGTGTGTGTGTGTGTGCACCTACACATACCCGTGTTTGTGTGTGTGTTATTTCCTTGAAGTAATATAAATTAAGAGTTTTCTTGTTTCCATTTTACAGTGAAAGACCCTTGGTATACAAAACAATATTAAAGTTGCCTGAAATAAAAAAAAAAGAATGGAATTATAGTTGCAAAAATAAATCTCTGAAGAATGAAAAGCCGAGCGAAAAAGACAAATGTTCCAATCTTACCCTCATCATAATCTTATTAGCATTTCTAGGGAGAAAAGTTCAAGTATCCGTCTATACTCATATGAATCTGTCTCATAAATATGTCAAGCGCAAAGTATAGTTATTTTAATAATCTGTGTTGGTGGCCCATCGTGGATTTAATTAAGAGACAGCGAGTGTATGAAATACAGCATGGAAGCCCCCAACTAAATGGAGAAATGGTTTACTGCAGCACCAAATGGGGGGAGGGGGCACAGACTTAATGATGATTTGGTCTCAGAAATCCTACTTAAACTTAATTAATACTGACTGCAGCAGATTTGCTCGGAGAGAAGCAAAGGATAGAGACACACAGAAAAAAATTAATGATTTAGGCTGGAGCGTGATTTTTGTAAAAATACCTGCATTAGTTCAAACCACACAGTGTTATTTACCAAGAAAGATCCATGTCCTATTTCCAACGTGGAATTAAAATTCATTATGCACCATTTATAATGCTGACTTATAATTTTTGTTTTGTTTTATTGGGGTGCTGTTTAGACGCCACCCCACATTTATTCTGGGATCATGATCACAGAATTCTCTTTTTCGTGGGCTACACCTCAAAACGAATGCAAATGTTATTCCCCTAGCATGAATCTACAAGAGGAGCAATGGTGATAAATCAGGAAACTTATCCCAAAAGATGGGCTGGGGAGAGACGCCGAAAATAAAAATCAATATTTTACATTGAAACGACCCAAAATACCCCACTCCCCCCCCTGAAACGTCAGTCGATGGATTCAAATTCCATTTTAATATGTCTCGTCCTTAAAATGCACTCTGCAAGAAGCAAAGCATCGGATACAGAAGGTTATTGAGATATATTGCCGGAAAGACCATAAAACATCTAATAGCGGGATTGTAGCCAAGAGTAACTATCCATCTACAGAATAATGTTCAACAGTAAAATGGGTTTTCCTTTACTCAGTAACCCTGGTTCTCCTCCATCTGCCCAAAATCTGCTCCAGAGAGCTGGCTACTTCCCTAATTTCAGAAGGCTGTAAACATGAGCATTACTGGCACCAACATCAAATGTTCTCAGTGGATACAAATTCTGCACTCCTCTTTTGTTAAAAAATTTATTCTGACACCTGAAAAAAGACAGATGCGCAGGATGTTACACAAAGATTTTTGCTTTACCTAACCTGAGCTATGCAAACTTCAGACTCTCAGAAATTTGTTTATTTATTAATTTATATACTGAGTCTTTATATACTTATCTTTATAAATAACTCAAGGTGGCAAACATACCTAATACTCTTTCCTTCTCCTATTTTCACCATAACAATAACCCTGCCAGCTTTCATTACTAAGATGGGAGTAGGATTCAGTCTCATGGCATGTAGTCTGATGCCTTAACCACTAGGCCAAGTGGCTCTAGTATAATAATAATAATAATAATAATAATAATAATAATAAGAAGAAGAAGAAGAAGAAGAAGAAGAAGAAGAAGAAGAAGAAGAAGAAGAAGAAGAAGAAGAAGAAGAAGAAGAAGAAGAAGAAGAAGAAGAAGATGGAAGGGACCTTTGAGGTCATCTAGTCCAACCCCCTGCTCAGGCAGGAAACCCTATACCATTTCGGACAAATGGCTGTCCAGTCTCTTCTTAAAAACTTCCAGTGTTGGAGCATTCACCACTTCTGGAGGCAGGTTGTTCCACTGGTCAATTGTTCTAACTGTCAGGAAGTTTCTCCTTAGTTCTAGGTTGTTTCTCTCCTAGACTAGTTTCCACCTGTTGCTTCTTGTCCTGCTTTCAGGTGCTTTGGAGAATAGCTTGGCTCCCTCTTCTTTGTGGCAGCCACTGAGATATTGGAATACTGCTATCATGTCACCCCTCACCCTTCTCTTCATTAAACTACACATACCCAATTCCAGCAACCGTTCCCTATATGTTTTAGCCTCCAGTCTCCCAATCATCTTTGTTGCTCTTCTCTGTACTCTTTCTAGATGCAGTATTCCAGGTGTGGCCTTATCAACGCATTGTAAAGTGGTATTAGTACTTCACGCGATCTTGATTCTATCCCTCTGTTAATGCAGCCTAGCACTGTGTTGGCTTTTTTGGCAGCTGCAGCACACTGCTGGCTCATATTTAAGTGATTGTACATTAGGACTCCGAGATCCCTCTCACAGTTACTACTATTGAGCAAGGTACCCCCTATACTATACCTGTACATTTGGTTTTTCTTGCCTAAATGTAGAACCATACTTTTTTCACCATTGAATTTCATTTTGTTAGATAGTGCCCAGTGTTCGAGTCTGTCCAGATCCTCCTGTATCTTAAGCCTGTCTTCTGGAGTGTTGGCTATTCCTGCCAGCTTGGTGTCGTCTGCAAATTTAATGAGTTCCCCATCTATCCCCTCATCCAAATTGTTGATGAAGATGTTGAAGAGCACTGGGCCCAGAACAGAGAGCCCTGGGGCACCCCACTACATACTTCCCTCCATGTAGATGCAGGGTTAGTCTGATAATAATGCTTTGCCATTACTGCTAGCTGATCTTTTAACTGGAATTGCCAAGGACCAAGCCTGAAACATGCTTGGAATATAACTTATTCTCAAAACCAGGCTATAATGCCTCCCACTTTCTGTTTTTTGTTATCTCTTCTTCTCCCAAGCATAAGAAGGGCATAAGCTGGTATTTGATAAGGAAATACAGATTTATTGCCAATAATTGCTCTGTCTTGTAGGAGAAGTTGTTAGGATCAACGAACCTAATTTTGCTAAACCTTTCAATTTGCTTAAATCTTTCTTCTTCATTTTGAAGCTGAAACACATTCAATGAAGGAAAATGAGCATAGAAAGCTTCATGATTATTTGTTCACTTACTTAGGCTTTCTGCTTCTAGTTTCAAGATGACAAGACCAGTAAAAACCTCCATAGTGCTCTCTGATCTGGCAAAGCTTTTTGTTCTTTGCTTGGACTTCCCTGGACATTCTCCTAAGCACAGACTTCAGACTTCAGACTTTTGAGACTAACATACCTCAGAAGTAACTGAAACATGCAAATCTTGAGATACTTTTGGAGCTCATATATATTTCAAACCCCAAATAAAAATAAAAGAAACTGACATTGCAGCAGCGCTGATCCATTGCCATTAAATTAAATGCAAAGCACATCATTCATCTGGACAAGGCCAGCACCATTTCTAGATAGGCATCTAGACTAAGGTAGGCAGCTGGTACACGTATGTGTGTGTGTGTGTGTGTGTGTGTGTGTGTGTGTGTGTGTGTGTGTGTGAGAGAGAGAGAGAGAGAGAGAGAGAGAGAGAGAGAGAGAGAGAGAGAGAGAGAGAGAGAGAGATCTTCTGAGCAGTAATAGAAACTTTCTGCTGGTTCTTCTTGAATAGCCTGTTTAATAAAAGCTTTGAATGCCACACCTTTGTTCTTAGTCCCCTGGTCTACCTTATATCCCTAGGGGACTATCCCACCCCCCAGATGTTAAAGTATCTGTGCAGATATATTGGTCCTTTGTCTTATGAGAAAATGTCTTATAATACTTTTTCAAGAGGAACTGAGTGTTAGACACAAGCAACCATATCCATATGTGAAGGGTTCAAATTGTTGACTACTTTATTGTATTGTATCCACAGTACAAGAATCTCCCCTGGCTGCTAGTCCCCCTTTGAGAACAAACATGGAACTTTCATGGAACTTGGGGGGCAGGGTCATCCTAGGTTTCTTGCAATGCAATGATTCAAGGCTAAGTCCCCGTTTGATCCTGACTTTTAGCCTGATTGGTAGTTTCCCAATAATGAGCAGCCTACTGCAGTGGCCCCCAACGTTTTGGGCACCAGGGACCAGTTCTGTGGGGAGAGGTTTTTCCACAGACTGGAGGAAGTGTGGTTTCATTTGCTGCTTGCATCCATGGATAGGACTTTGCTTGTTTGTGGGGCCCAATTTCTGGCACGCTGTGGCCCATGGACCAGGGGTTGGGGACCAGTGATCTACTGGATTTGGCTTTCATTTACTCTAGACAAAAAATGAGAAAAATAAGGCATTATGTAGTTGGTAGATTTATGAAAAATATTAGAATGAAGATGATATAAAACCTGGATTGCATATTTCTGGTGTACTGTGATGTTCTCCCATTTTGATTTTTGATGTGTCATAATTACATGTATTGAAAAATCATATATCTCTAGTACTTTTAGGAAGTAGATTGGAGATTTTACTTTTGCCTTCTAGAGGATTAAGTATCCTATCCAGTTTTGTGTCATGCACAACTTTGATATGCATTGACTCTCTTTGTTCAACTCATTAATAGAAACTAGGTCCAGAAATGTACCTTGATTTGCCGCTCGGTACTTCAATCCATTTTGTTGAAGTCCTGTAACAAGTGCTCTTTGGTTAAATTTTTCTGGACAGCTATAAATCTACTCAATCATCCAATTCATACTTAACAAGATTCCTATTCAAAATGTCAGGAGTCCTTTATCAAATACTTTGTGGAAGTCCAGGTACATTATGTCCATAACATTGTCACAATTTTCTAAGGAAATTACTCCATCAAAATATGAAATAACTTTAACAATGGAAGATTTGTCCTTGACAATTTTTTTTTCTGATTTCTGGTAGTTCTGCCTTTTCTTTATTATTGGTTACTTTTCTTTCTTCTTTTCTTTTTTTGCAATCTTCACTGAGCCGTTAATGCCTTATCCCTTTCTCTTATTTTTGAAGATATTAGAAGGAGCCTTTTGTGTTGTACTTAGCATCCTTTGCTAATCTCACCTTAGTCTGACTCTGAACTTCCTTGACATCATCTCTATAAATCCATGCTATATATACTGTATGTACTCATTACTGACCTGTCTTTTGTTCTGCCTTTTGTATGGGTTCTTTTTGATTTTCACATTTTTTGCTTTTTAGGCAGGCACATTGGCTTATTATGCTATTTTCCTTATTTCTTCTTTGTTAAAGCACATTGCAATTATGCTTTCAGTTATCTCCTGTTTTAGGAACTCTATCCCTCTTGCACTCCTTTTCCAATTAGCTTTCTTCCAGCATAAATTTCTGCTTGCCAATCCTCTCAGTCAATTTAAAATCTGTTTTCCTGAAGTTAAATTTTTATCTGTATTCCACTTTAGGAATGTGCAGCTATTCAGATCTGAAGTGGGAAAAAGGTGCTTAGGAAAGATCGTGGACACACTCATTGCAACCGATCTGCTGAAAGATATTGCATCTTCCTCCCGGGCTTTTCCAGCAGTTGTACATTCCCAGAAAAATCTACGTTTCAACAAAGGAAATCTCAAAGAGGCCTGCTTTCCTGAATCAGGACTTAAATTGAATCCAGTCTTCAAAATGAATTGATTTGAAATTGCTAATTCAAATCAGACGTTGGCTGATTTGCCACAACTCGGTTTCTGCGACAACCCTTGCTTCCTTACTGAATCACCCATTATGAGCAACCCACATCTCTCAGGACACATCCTTAGCTATGAGTTGCTATTCACCAGATGACATTGTATCTCACAAAATTAAACATAATTAAACACAAGTCCCCTAGAACACACAATTTTGCTGGTCACTTAGTCTTTTTCTTGTTTTTCCTTATGTTAAAAGTGTGCAAATCTATTGACTGTAAATGAGTTTCCTCAGACATACTTTGTGCTTAGATCCTCATCCTCTACTATTATTACACCACCACTACACACAGTCTAGTCTAGTGGGCTTAAAGCCAGCAAGGTGTTCCTCCCTCTCATTACTGGTTACTCTTACTAGAAGCAAGAGCATCGATCAGCCTCTTCAGGATGAACACTATCACTCACTGCAATGACATATCTTTGTGGCAGCCCAAACTCTCTGCTATGCAGTGGGAATGTACAGGCAGCAGTCATCCAGTCACATTCAGAGGAAATGGATTGGTCATTCATTTGGAAAAGAAGCATGATATTTATTATGTCATGGGCTCTGATGAGCAGGAACGAGGACACGCAGATGAGTACAGACAAACTCACTTTATTTAAGCAGAAACTACTGAGAGATTTGAGTCACCCTGCTTCAATATATAGCCAGGCCCTATGGTATTAACCAATCGGATTGAAGCTATGCTTGCCAGCCAAAGTTGACCAATGGCAGGACCGGAGACATCCTGTCTGAGTTGCTGGAGAACCGTTAGTTCTCCAGCAACGCTCGTGGTGATATTCCAAAAGCCCAGTACATAACAATATTGATGAGATTATTATTGGTAGAAATTTTAGAAAAATCTTTATATTTAATTGTTACCTATCAAATTAATAAGAATTGTATTAATTTAGGTTGCAAAGAAAATATTATTGGAAGAAGAGAAAATCAAGCAAAGTGGATTTTGGAATATAGAAATTAACTGATAGTGATTACTTTTGTAAACTGAGTTGACATGTCCAGGTGCTTTAAGACATTAAACAAAACAAAACAAAGCCAAAAAAGGTCTCTAGACAGCTTGATAAGATGCTCTTTATGTTGTATATACCTCTGTATATACAGGTAGTCTCAACTTACAACAGTTCATTTAGTGACTGCAGTTTACAATGCTTTGGTAAGGCCACACCTGGAATACTGCATCCAGTTTTGGTCACCACGATGTAAAAAAGATGTCGAGACTCTAGAAAGGGTACAGAGAAGAGCAACCAAGATGATTAGGGGGCTGGAGGCTAAAACATATAGGGAACGGTTGCTGGAATTGGGTATGTGTAGTTTAACGAAGAGAAGGGTGAGGGGTGACATGATAGCAGTGTTCCAATATCTCAGGGGCTACCACAAAGAAGAGGGAGCCAAGCTATTCTCCAAAGCACCTAAAAGCAAGACAAGAAGCAATGGATGGAAACTAGTCAAGGAGAGAAGCAACCTAGAACTAAGGAGAAACTTCCTGACAGTTAGAACAATTAACCAGTGGAACAACCTGCCTCCAGAAGCTGTGAATGCTCCAACACTGGAGGTTTTTAAGAGGAGACTGGACAGCCATTTGCCTGAAATGGTATAGGGTTTCCTGCCTGAGCAGGGGGTTGGACTAGATGACCTCCAAGGTCCCTTCCAACTTTATATTATTATTATTATTATTATTATTATTATTATTATTATTATTATTATTATTATTATTATTATTATAGTTATGTCACTGAAAAAACTGATTTATGACCATTTTTCACACTTACGACCGTTGCAGCACCCCCTGGTCACATGATCAAAATTTGGATGCTTGGCAACTGACTCATATTTATGACAGTGGCAGAGTCCTGTGGTCATGTGATCACCTTTTGTGACCTTCTGACAAGCAAAATCAATGGGGAAAAAGATTTTCTTAACAACCCTATTGTTAACTGCAGTGATTCACTTAACAAATGTCTCACTTAACAACATAAATTTTGGGCTCTGTTGTGATCATAAGTTGAGGACTACCTGTATTTTATTCAGAAAATATGGAATTAAAATCAAAGCAATTACGATTACAGCAATGTTGAGCTTCTGAGTAATATCCTAGCATCTCAGAAGTATCATGAATCGGGGTCAAATACATTACTTACCCTATTAGTTGTTGCATATTTCCTTTGGACTATACATGAGACACTAACTTCTTACACATGTGTTTCTTATTATTTTTTTTATACCTCAGTCTTCTGCAGTATTAAAAAAAATCATTTAAATATTTGTTTCAATATTTGCCCAGTTTCCTGGTTGCTTGGCAAAGAAATTAAACCAGTCATTCTTCGTTTCATTGAAGTTTTTATTATGTCAGCTTAATTCAGGAAACAACAATAAAATGACAATTGCAATTTTAGTATGCACGACATCAGTTTTGCATGAACTTTAGCTCAATGGTCAAAATGCACACATTATATATTCCAGATATACTGAGAATAACTTAATTTGGATTGACAGGGCCATAGTGAAGTGTATAATTGACACATAAAGCATTTGGAAAGTATAAATGCATTACTTTTTATCACTAAGGAAACCATCAAGAAAGATTAGTTGGAAAAGTGAAGGTGGTACCTATAATTTCAAAATATATTTGTTTTGCCCTTTAATAAATACAGTTCAAAATATTCATACATCTTTTCTAATATAAGTATGCTTAAAAGCAGCCAAATATTTTGTGCCTGCGTGTTTATAGCAAATCCATTTTTATCCGTTATGTTTACATAAATTTTCTGTACATTTATTGTATCATGGCTGTCAGTCTGCATTTGTTAGGACCAAAATCTTTCTTTTTTTCCTGATATGATTCAATTGAAAAAGGGTCAAAACATGCAAATTACTTGCAGGAAAAATTAGTGGCTAACAAGAATAGACATAACATTGTTCATATGAACAAAAGAAAAAAGACATTGGCAATTTCTCATAAGCTCGGCATAATCCAGGTCTCCATAAAATATAGGAAACAAGAAAGGAACGAAGCACACAGTCTATCCAAATGGAAAGTAAGTTGGTTTAGAAACCTGAATAAAGGCAAGGTAGGTCTAGAAAAGGACACCTGTGTTCCATAACCTGAATAAAGGCAAGGTAGGTGTAGAAAAGGAATGTCTGGGTTCCATAACTAGATCCATCTTCTCTATGGGTTGCGTGGTAGTCTTTGAACTTGGTTGTTTTCTTGAAGACATTTCATTATGCAACAGTGCTAACACTGATGTTATTACCTAGTCGGGTAATGAAACATCTGCAAGAAAAACAACCAAGCTCAAAGATCACCAACTGAGCTTGAGCAGGGGGCTGGACTAGAAGACCCCCAAGGTCCCTTCCAGCTCTATTCCATTCTAATCAAGCTACAAATATTCTCTTCTATCAATCATCTCTAGTCTAAGGCTAATCTGGGTGGGGGTAAGTAGGTTTTCCTCCAGCTGGAGTAATCAGGTTAGAGAAGGTATTATTGTGGGCCAAAATTAAGAAAAGTGAAGGAAAATGTCTCATGAAGTATTAAACTGAACATAAACCATCAAAAATACTGTCATAGTCCCTAGTCTGGATTCAGGAATATTCTTGATTTAAGTAGCCAACTGGAACAAGGTACATGAAGGAGCAAATGATCTGAATCCTGACATTCACTGATAACAGTCCATGAAGAATTAAAAATGGATCTCAGTTGTACTAAAGTAAATTGATAAATGCATTTCCTTTGGCAACTGAAACTGGAAGATGGAGATCTCATACACAATGCAATTTTATTTTCAAGACTCAGGGAAAAGACAATAAGGTCCTTCTCTTTTCGGAGTAGCTTGGATGAATGCCATTGTTTTGTTGTAGATGACTTGAAGCCTATGAGTTGATGTCCCACACCATTACTTTATGTTCTTCATAGCCTCCAAATATGAAATACTTTATCCCAAATCCTTAGCATGTTCCTTGGGTTAGACCAGGGGTAAGCAACCTTGGCTCTTTTATGACTCATGGACTTCAACTCCCAGAATTCCTGAGTCAGCATTTCTGGCTGCTAGAGATTCAGGCACTAGTATAGGCACCTGTTTCTTTATGTTCTAGTCCAGGGGTCTTCAAACCTGGCCCTTTTATGACTTGTGGACTTCAACTCCCAGAATTCCTCAGCCATCATGCCTGGCTGAGGAATTCTGGGAGTTGAAGTCCATGAGTCATAAAAAGGCCAAGTTTGAAGACCCCTGTTCTAGTCTAACCTTAAGCACAGAAAACAGCTGGGTCATTTTGGACCAGTCATTTTTCTCTTTAGACTGGAAAGTAAAAAAGAAAAAGAAATGAAAAGAAATCAACCAATCCCCACTGAACCAGTGTGATCGATTATAGTCCATCACTTTCACTGAGAAGCTTTATCATGAAGTGAATTGATTTGGAATAAAAATAATTCATAATAATAATGCAATAAACATGTATATAATGATTTTGCAATGCACATATAAAAATGACTCCATTATAAACAACAGATTAAATCTTGACTAATGGATTTTATATTGGCCAATCCTTCTATTATGTCAATAAAAAGCTGTTCAAAAGCAGAGGAATGTCTTCATTCCAGGATTAGAAATCCAGAGGAGCAGTTTCTTTCCAATGAAAGAGAACTATCTTTTAAACTCTGCATTTGATAAATCCTACTTCTTCAAAAATTGATAGATTCTCATTTTTCATTTTATAATTTAACATAATGTTAATACTAAATGTCCCTTAAACATGAAAAATAATTGTTTGATGGATTAATCTCATCTAAACATAAGAAACTTACTTAATATTTTTTGATCCTTAGGCATCCCTTTGTGAATATGGGACAGTCCAACTCTTTACTCTGAAGGGTGTTCCCGCTATCAGTATCTATTGAAATATTTTCCAACCTGCTGTAAAAGTAAAGGTCTAGAACCGTGGTGGTGAACCTATGGCACACGTGCCACAGGTGGCACGCAGAGCCCTGTCTGTGGGCACACGCACCATCGCCCCAGTCCTAGGCCTTCAGCTGGGTTTTATAAAACCTTTTGACTTTAGGCCTCCGTCGCCATGTGCAAAAAACAAAAGGTTCAATCAATCAATCAATCAATCAATTTCAACTTCTGGCAGGAAAAAAAAGATCTCGCAAAGTTGGAATTGATTGAGTGAACTTTTTAGTTCCACCCAGTCTGCCATTACCACCGCAGCGACACTCACCCAATGGGCCACGCCCACCCGGCACCCAATGATACATAAGTGGGTTTTGGGTTGCAGTTTGGGCACTCGGTCTCTAAAAGGTTTGCCATCACTGGTCTAGAATCTTTAACACGCTTTTCAATAGCTCTAGCAAGTTGAAAGATGCTTTAATTATGTGTGTTGTCGTTCAGCAATTTTAAGCAACCCACACTCTTGTTGTGCTTATGCATTCTTTAACATTGAAGTGTGGTGGCCAACAAGGTTAGAATGCTAGGATGACAATCAGCAGCTTCGTGTTTGAGACCCATTGCTGCCGTGGGGCAGGGTGAGTTCCCATCATATACTCCACCTCCCGCCGACCCAGCAGTTCGAAAACAGATGACCGCAAGGAGATAAATGGGTACCACTTTGGTGGGCAACTTCATGGGGACATGAAAGGAGCCTTCAAATGGGTGTCCTCAGGCAACAGTTATGTCACCGGCAAATCCTTTCACCGCAAAAGCACTGCAGTGCTTCCTACAGAGAAATATTAGTATCCTTTAACAATAAGACAAAAGAAGGAACATCTTTGAATAATTTTAGTCTGTTTCCACTAAAATGCTTACAGTAACTAAAATGGATTACCAACACCTTTTGTCACAATGGGAAAAACTTTGTGACTAAGAGGCTCATTGGCTTATTTAGTTTGCTATCCAAGTCCCTGCTCTCCATTCTTGCTAGAAAAGGTCATGGGCTTGATAGCCTTGTTTTGGAGAAGATGTCTTCAAACAGGTGACTAGTCCTCTATATAGATGGATGAACTGTTCCTTAGATCAGAGCTTTTCAACCAGTGGTACGGGTACCACCTGTGGTACATTGGCACCTGGCAGGTGGTACGCGACCATCCTAGAAAAGTGTTAGCGGGGGAGGGGAATGAGCTGAACCGGTGGCAGCACCGCACAAGTCTGAGCGAAAGATGGCTGGAGCTGCAGGGCTATCAGTGCCAAGAACAGCGCTTCTTCAGGGCTGTCAAGGCTCAGCAGAAGCACCAGGATCAGCACCAGGCTCCAGCTGGAGCTCGGCACTGATCCCTGCACTTCTGCTGAGCCCAGAAGCACCAATCAGCTAGAATGTTTCAGCATCTCCAGGGTCTTGTGGTTTACATTCAGATGCTTGGCAACTAATTCATATTTATGACGGTCACAGTGTCCCAGGGTCATGTGAAGTGACCAAATCTGCTGCAACCACCCAGCAGACGGAGGGGGGAGGAATAAAAACCAAACTCCCCACCCCACCCCACCCCCGCTGCCAATCCTGAACAGAAATGCTCACAACAATGAAAACCTCGGACAGGAGGAAGAGCGCCGCCGGGCGGGCAGTCAGGTGTCTTGCTCAGCTGTGGCTTGGGGGGCACTTTTTTCAGTGCCATTGTAACTTTGAACAGTCACTAAGCGAACTGTTGTAAGTCGAGGACTTCCTGTACTTTATCACTTTTTTCCTTTTTTTTTTTTTGGTCATCAGGTTTTTGACACCTTGCTAGGCAACTGGTGGTACTCGGATGTTGCCATATCCTAAAAGTGGTATGATGGGTGAAAAGGTTGAAAAGCCCTGGTTTAAGGTGACCTTGGTTTACAATATGCCCATTCCATTATTTCAGCCAGAGTGAATATAAAAAATAAATTATACATTCATCTATTGATGGCTTGTGAAGGATGTTCCTTTCATGGAAGGAATGTTTCCACATGTGTATCTTTCTATTCACACAGGGCTTTGCCTTGCACTAAACTAAATACAAAACCTCTCAGCCTTGGTATCATTTAGTGTGTAGTAGTCAGAGAACTTCAGCTGTGAACCTGTGAAACATTCTGCAGAAACATTTCTTTCAACACATTCATCTATTAAGACTTCAACAGTATGTCTTTGTCAGATGTGTGGTCACACCTTAACTTTTATTCTCACTTTTTAAAAAAAAAACCCGAAAGGAATTAATTAGCCTCCCTAAATATGAACATTAACATTTAAATTAGTGGAAAAGTGTAAAGCACTTGACTAATTTAATTAACAAATATCCGAATTGTTTCTTGAAGATTGAGGTAGAAAGGTATTCAGAAGAAGCCTTTCCTGAATGCCATACAACAAAGAAAAACATGGGCAATTTTAATGAATTTCCAAAATGAGGGTGGAGGTTATGTATATGTAGTTTGCTACCATCAGTGGCTCAGTGGGTTAGGATGCTGAGCTTGTCGATCTGAAGGTTGGCAGTTTGGTGGGTTGAATCCCGAGTGCCGCGTAACAGAGTGAGCGCCTGTTACTCATCCCAGCTTCTGTCAACATAGCAGTTCGAAAGCACATAAAAAATGCAAGTAGAAAAATAGGGACCACTACGGTGGGAAGGTAACAGCGTTCCGTGAGCCTTTGGCATCTAGTCATGCCGGCCACATGACCACGGAGACGTCCTCGGACAAGCGCTGGCTCTTCGGCTTTGAAACGGAGATGAGCACTGGCCCCTAGAGTCGGAAACGACTAGCACGCATGTGCGGGGGAACCTTTACCCTTTACCTTTTTACCATCATAAGGATATAAAACAACAAAAGTATAATAAGCAATAGGGGTTTTTTCAGGAATAAAATATGGAGAGCCAAGCTTCCACCAATCTACCATCCCCATACTGGAATGCTCATTGCCAGCACAAGGAATCATCAAAACGATCCTGGAAATTATCTAGTCCAAACTCCTACTCAAACAGATATGTATAATCTGCAACTACAGTGCCCAGATAGCCTTTGCTTGATCATCCAGACCTTTCTTAAACAGGTATATCGCTTTTCCCAAAACAGATAGTTTTGCTTTCTGGTTGTTCTTTTTCATTAGCCAATTTCTCCTAACATTAGTAGGAGAACTTTTACATTGCTCTCCATTGTTTCTAATCTGAACCGACAGAGAATAAATATGTTTTACCTTCTATGGGGAAAAATTGCATCGTTTTCATGTAAAACGTTTCTTAATGTATCCTACTTTTAATGCAACTGCCCTAAAAAGCATCTGGTTACAATACAGCCTGAACTCAAACCCTGTGGTTAAAGGCATCTTTGAGGTTTTGAAAAGTTTTAATTAAGTAGTTCAATGTCATTCTAAATTCCCATTTTATCTTCGGTGGTCTTCATTCTCAGCTTTTTGCCTTTTGGCAAACTGGATAAGCATCTTTTTGGCAGCGGTTTGCTCTCCAAGTTTGTTTCAATATAGTTTCTGAACATTTTGTTACCAAACTAGGTAACATCAGCAGCAGGATTTTCTTGTCCTGTTCTCCTTAGCTTATGTCTTGTGTGCTAGTGTGGTCAGTTGGTTGTGCGATTGGTTGTTTGTTTGCAGCTATATTTAAATTCTGAGCAGCTGATTGGTTCTCTTGTTGATTGGCCAGTTCAAATTGTCTGGTTTCTTACATATTCATATGATCTAGATCAGGGGTATCAAACTGCCGGCCCACGGTGGATGCATCATGGCGAAACCGTGCCCACCCCATTGCTGGCAATGGAAAAAAAGTCATGATACATTGCAACACATCACGTGATGTTGTTTGACACCCCTGATCTAGATCCAGCATATGAATATGTAAGAAACCAGATCTCTTTCCAGTCTGCTGCAGGACTATTCATGAATATTCTTCATCTATGATACCTCAGTTCTATGCAGGTAGCTGAGGACTATGTTGAGGACTAATTGAGCCTGCAATTATGGTGGTAATTTACGGCAATTGTTAAGCAGGTCTCCATGTGACCACACCAAGTTTATAAACTGTTTTGCATAGATCATTAAGCAAATGCTGCTGTCATTAAAAGAACACCATGGTCGTTAAGTAATGTGGTGGGGTAATTAAACAAATCCATTATAGCCAAAGGGCAATTTTTGCGGGAAACTGGAAGTAAATGCCAGTTTTTGCAAAACAAATCTTGAAAACTATGCTGCAAATGGCTGTAAATAAGGGCTGGTTGCCAAGTGCTAAAGTGTGATCACGTGACTGCAAGAGTGAGCAGTCATTGGAACTTCAAACCGGGTCATAAGTAGGACTGCCTATATGGATCTATCCAGCGGTGGGAATCAAAGATGTGAACAACCAGCTCTCTGTGTGGATGCTGCTTCCAGAAGTCCATTCTGGGCCTGGGCAACAAAAAAATAGCTACTGGTTCTGCCAAACTGGTGCAAACAGGCAGAATTCCACCACTGGATCTATCTAACATGACTAATGTTCAGGACACTTTTTACCATCTTGAAGCACAAAAGGCTTAATCAAATGCTGAATTTTTCATTCATAGTATTGTATAGTGGGTCTGACGCAAGGAAGAGACGCCAGCCGGAGTACGTGTTCAGCTCTTTATTGTGGGGGAACGTACTGGGGAACAAGGGTTACCTGGCCTCCTTAAATACCCAGCCAGGTAGGCGTGCAGCCAATGGGGTTGGCCCTAGGTTTCCCGCTGAAACTAAGGTTCCCGCCAAAACCATCCAGGCCAACGCCCCCTGGTGGCTGTTGCTATGCAGATACATAACACCCCTCCCCCCCCTTAGAGAAGAACCACATGACAAGTTATGGAACCAACATTACAACTATGTACATGCATAACTATATACAGTGTGTGCCAAACACATGCAGTTGTGGGGTGGTCACTTGCACACATAGTCCGCTAAGTATGCTGGTGTCCTGTGAAGCCTGGTGAACTGTCTGGGTGTGGCTTGGCCCTGGGCCTGGACAGCGGGCTCGGGATGTCTCTGTGCTGGGTTGAGAAGAGTTGGTTGCAGGAGGCCATCCTCCTCTCGTTCAGGTTCTGCATTGTTTACGGTTGGCCTGACCTCCCTTGGGGTGTGGCTATCCTGTTGATTGTGTGCACTCAGGGACCCTTCCTCTGAGCTGGTCGATATGTCACCTTATGTGTCAATCCCCCTCCACCCCCACAATGTAAGAGAGAGGACCCGTTTTTTCAACCACTGTCCCCGGGATCCATGGGTGCCCTGCCCCATAGTTCCTTGCCCAAACCAGGTCCCCCACATTGAGTGTGGTGATGATGATGATGATGATGATGATCATGATCATGATGATGATGATGATGATAATGCCCTGTCCGTGTCTGCTGCCACTCGATCCAGGTGCAACCGGTCAAGTTTGGTGATGAGGCGCCGTCCCCATCGCAGTTCTGCTGGGCTCTTCCCAGTGGCAATGCATGGTGTGGTGTGTTGGGCAAGCAGAAATTGCGCCAGTCTGTGATGCCAGTCCCCGCTGATGATGCGCTAGAGTGCGTCCTTGGTCGTCCTTACCATCCATTCAGCTTGCCCGTTAGTCGACGGGTGTAAGGGTGCGGAGGTGGTGTGCCTAATCCAATTCGCCTTCAAGAATGCCTTGGAAATCAGTAGCGGTAAACTGAGGCCCGTTATCGGATACAATGACGTCGGGGAGGCCGTGTGTGGCAAAGAGAGCTCTGAGCACCTGGATTGTCCTAGCCAAGGTCATGTTGGAAACAGGGACTACCTCCAGCCACTTAGATTGGCTGTCCACTACCACTAAAAACAGTTGGCCCTGGAACGGCCCCGCATAGTCAATGTGGATGCGGGACCAGGGTGTGTGTGGCCTCCCACCTGTGTACTGGTGCGTGGGGCATTTCTGGCCTGGATCTCTGGCACGTGTAACAGGCCTTGACTCATTCTTCAATGTCCTTGTCCAGCCCCGGCCACCAGAGGTAGCTTCTGGCCAGTGTCTTCATCCTAACCACCCCCAGATGTCCCTCATGTAAGGATTCCAATACCCTGCCCCAGACTGCAGTGGGGATGATGACCCTGCTTCCCCAGAGGAGGCAACCCCTGTGCATGGAGAGCTCGTGTCACCTGGTAAAATAGGCCTGGAACTCAGGCCCCAGAGACTTGTCCTGCCACCCTGTGCAAACCCATGAGTATATCCTGCTCATGATGTTGTCAGTGGCTGTGTTGCTGGCAATGTCCTTGGCATGAACTGGGCATTCTGGTAGTTCCTGCAGAGCCAGGATCTGTGTTGCTGGTGCCGGGTCTGGTTCAGTGGTGTCAAGGGGTAGCCTACTTAAGCCGTCTGCGTGGCCCATCTCCTTCCCCGGCTTGTGCACCAGCTTGCAATTGTAAGCTGCAAGGAAGATGGACCACCGGAGCATTCTGGGAGACAGAATTTGGGGTGTCTGCTTGTCCATTGTGAACAGGCCCAGGAGTGGTTTGTGGTCTGTGTAGATGGTGAACTCCCTGCCATACAGATAATCGTGGAACCTCTTAATTCCAGCCATGATCTCCAGGGCTTCCCTATCAATTTGGGCATAGTTCCTCTCTGCTCCAGACAGTGTCCTGGAATAGTAGGCTATGGGAATTTGAGCCCATTAGGCTCAAGGTGACTTAGAACTGCACCCATGCCATAAGGGGATGCATCGCACGCAATGCATATGGGCTTTGTTTCGATGAAGTGTGTTACTGTGGACTTGTCAGACAGAAGCGCCTTTAATGTTCTGAAGCTTTGATCATGGACGGAAGTCCAGACCCATGCTGCCTTTTTGTCCAGTAACCTGTGAAGTGGCTCTGCAATGGCTGCCTTGTGTGGGAGGAATGTGTGATAGAAATTGAGCAGGCCCAGGAATGCCTGTAGCTCTGCCTTGTTCTTGGGTGTGGGTGCCAGTTTGATTGCCCTAACCTTGGACTCTGTGGGGTGGATTCCCTTGGCATCTACCCTGAATCCCAAAAATTCTGTGGATGGAACACCTATGCTGCACTTCTCCCTCTTTAGTTTGAGGCCAGCAGTGCGCAGCCTGGATAGTACCTCCCTCAGCCTACCTGCCAGCTCTTCTGCTGATGCTCCTGCAATCAGGATGTCATCAAAATAAGGGCAGACTCCTGGGATGCCCCTGAGTGTTTTCTCCATAATTTCCTGGAAAATGCCAGGAGCTACGCTGATCCCAAACTGCAGCCTGTTCACCCTGAACGCTCCCCTGTGAGTTACTATAGTCTGGGTGTCAGCTGTTGCCCTGGTAACTGTGAGTTGCTGGTATGCCTGCGCAAGATCGAGCCTTGCAAAAATGGCACCGCCTTGGAGGGAAGCGAGAACGTGGCTGACCGTGGGGACCGGGTAAGCGTGCGGGTTTAGGGCACGGTTCACCGAGCACTTGTAGTCGGCACAGATCCTTATCTCCCCATTGGATTTGAGCAGGGTGACGATCGGTGTTTCCCACTCCCCCCATCTACGGGCTCTAAGATTCCCTGGGCCACCAGCTTATCCAGTTCGCACTCGATTTTGTGCTTGAGCGCGAAGGGGACTCGCCATGGCCTGACCCTAACGGGGGGAACGTTCGGGTTTAGCTTGAATGAGATGGGGGGCCCTGTGTACCTGCCCAGCGTCCCATCGAAGAGGTCTGTGAACTCTTTGCAGACAGCCTCGACGGAGTCTCTCTGGATCCGGTGGATCACGGAGACTGTGATTCCCAGGGCCTCGAACCAGTCTAGGCCGACTAGGCTGGCTCTCTGGCCCTCTACCACTACCACCTCCAGGTGCTCTTCACGACCCTTAAACCCCACTGAAACGGTAGCCTCCCCCTTTACCTTGACCGGCGAATTCTGGAAGTCGGTCAGGGTTAAATTTGTAGGCCGTAATTTAATCCGCTGCTTGCTCCAGCTGTTGATATAGTTAAGGGTCTTGTCCGAAATGACAAAGACTGCTGATCCGGAGTCAAGCTCCATGCTGCAAGGAATTTCCTGCATGCGGATTGTTAGTCTAATTTTTTATTTGAGCAGCCGGCAGCTACCTGTGTGATGGATGGCCAGCCGGCTCTCAACGTAGCCAATTCGTAATTTGGTTGGGGCCCCAGTACCTTCGAACAGCAATTCCTCCGGGCGCAGCTTGTGGATTTCTTCTCGGGGGCAGCGGCTACAACAGACCATGGCTATGTGGCCTGTTTTCTTGCAGGCCCAACACGTGGCCGACCGGAACTTGCAGAGGCTGCGCACGTGGTTCCCACCGCATCCTGTGCACTTCTGTGAATTGGGGTTGTTGCTCGCTGGCTTGGGCTTGTCTGGGTGTCCGCCTCGATGGTTGGGGGTCGGCTTCCGCCGGAGGAGGTCGATGCTTTGTTCGTCCTCCTCGTCCTCGGCTGAGGTGACCTGCTGGTGGATGCTGGCTGCCTGGCCGCCAGTTTTGGTCTCCTGGACCACCTGGACGGCCCTGCAGGCCGCTTCGTGGGCCAGGATGGCATCCTGGGCCTCCTGGAGCGACACCTCCTCCTTCTCGAACAGCCATCGAATCAATCAATCAATGTCTATATGTAGGGTGGAAAGAAACAACCCCTTCAGCCACACACTCCCCTCTCCTTCCTCATCAGGGGACAGTGTTGTAGTCCAAACTCATTTCAGCCCAGATTCTTGTCAGAGCAAGACACACCTGCTTGTTGCGGGATGCAGCCCAGGCCAAGTGCAATGCCAGGAGGAATGGGATAATAACATTAGCAGCACTATTACTTAACAACAACTCTGCAACGATCAGAAGAAAGAAGGGGACAAGCACTTATGAAGCACAACAAGTTCCCCACTAGTGCCAGCTACAGGACCCCCGACTGTCTCTCAGACACGCCTTTATTCCTTACACGACGTCCAGACTGTGGCTCCCTCCTTTCCAGCATCGATCCACTGGGAGCGGGGTACGGTCGGGGGGGAGGAATGAAAGGGAAGATGCCGAAGGTCTGCCCCAGGCACGTCCTTGCTGCATTTCTTTTTTTTTACCAGGGAGGGAGGAGGGCTTACCTGCGTGCCTCTGCCTGGCTGGTCCTTAGAGTGGGAGGCACAGCGAGATCGTCCCCCCCTCGAGAGAGAGAGAGAGAGCCCGAGAAGCCGGACCAGAGGCGGTGTTGGGTTTCTTCACCCCACCTCCCCGCACTCAAAGCTCACCAAGCGCTTTAGAGGGCCCGTCAGTTTCTTCCGGCGAAGCTGTGGCTAAAGCTGCTACTCCGCAAAGACTGCGGGCAAATCGCTCCCCTCTCCCACCCCTCCTCCTTCTCCGACCAGCCGGGCTGCCAACCTCTTTTTTGCTGGTTTCTAGGGCAACTGGGTAATGCTCAGTGCAGCCTGCCTGCGGGGACCGTCGCCCCCGCACGCGCGCGCACGGACATCCGAGCCCCGTCTAGGCCCAGGGAGGGGGGGAGCACGCCAGGCGAACGTGACAGGTCTCCGAACGGGACAGCGGTGGTTTGGAGAGGTGCGCGTGCACCTCCGCCCTTCGGAAAGGTGCGCGCGCTCCTCTCAGAACGGGCGGTGCCACTCTCCATTTGGAGAGGTGCGCGCGCACCACTGCCTGTTCGAAGAGGTGTGCGCGCACCAGGCGACTGGGAGCTGCAGGAGACGGCTCAAAGAGCTGTATGTGGCTCCGGAGCTGCAGGTTGCTGACCCGTGGTATATACGGACTTCTATAGTTCTGAAAGTCCTCAACTTACAGATTAATTGGCTACAATATGATATGTAACTGGTAGTTCCATACCATAAAAGATAAGACTATGAAATAAATTATATGACTGGAAACTCATATATCACATGCTCGTGATTTTATCTGACTTTATTGAATTGCTTATCTACTAAATGTAAGTTTCCATGGAACTAGGAAAACTGCTTGATACACCCATAATACACTTGGGAAGATAGAAATTTGCATCCATATGAACAAGGGCTGTTTTCAGGTCATTTTTGATGAGAAAACTGAAGGTTTGTTTTTTTCCAGAAAAGAATGCATTTCAGATTGCTGTCTGTTCAGAAATTCCTGTTCTCCAGTTCACTCAGGGATGGCAGCAGAATAAAATACATTTTGTAGCACTAGAACTCACATGTACTTGTTGAGAGACAAAAAAAAATCACATATCATTTGATTTGTAAATGGGAGTGTTATAGGATGGGAGGAAAGCACACACACAAGAACAACCCTCAGTGCTCCTTGATGCGGATATGTGGCCTTGAGCCAGTCACCCTCTCTCAGCCCATCTCACCTCACAATGTCTTATTAAGTGCTGCTGGGGGGGGGGAATAGGAGGAAGAAGGAGGATCTACCTTGAATTACTCATAAAGTAATAAAGGTGGGTTAAAACTCTAATAAATAGGTCCAGAGAAGCTCATGGAACACCAGGTTTTCCTCTGTTTCCCATAATGTTAAGATCCAGACTATTAGTGAAATTCATTTTATCAACAGAGGCTTTGCTGGAGACTGCCTATGACTTTAGTTCCTCTCAAAGGAAAAAGTAAGAAATCATTTTTGATTATCTGCATCATGCTGAACAGAACTGGTTCCTAAGAAATATGACTGATCTTAGGGCAGGTAAGGAGCGGGTCTCAGATCTGCTCTAAGAAGTGAAGGGGCAACTACAGCTAATTCCTAAAGAAAGCTTGCATGTCATCTGGAGGGGTAGATTTCATCGGTTGTCTATTTTACATCCCTTAGGAAGAAAATAGTTCCAAAGAGTTCCTTCCAAAAATTAGCAAGTTGTGAAATCAACTCTTCCACCTGGCTGAATTACACAATTTTTATTCTACAGCATTTCTCCACTGGCTTTATGTATATTATTTTGCCACTTCACAAATATAATTCAGCACTTCTTTTTACCTTCTTTTTCTGTCCCTTGAAAAAAGAAATCATCAACAACATTTCCCCCCACTCATATACTTTCAGTTTTCTTTGGGGTGTTTGTATGAATTAGAAAGAAAGTATGTGTATTGTTTATTGGATTACCCAGTGAAGAATCAACCTAGCTAGGACAGTTTTTCCAGGAGGTTGTCAAAGGGAAAGAGAAATAAGCCAGGCATAAAAGAAATATAATTTATTATGCTTTCGCAGCCTTTTTTACAACCTGCTCTTGTCGCCATTACTAATTTCTTCCTGGTATCCTGTTAGCATCCTCCTGAAAGCCTCTTTAGATCTGCTTGTTTATGTCATGTCTAACTCTTCATTTAAAATGGAGCATCTGACTACATTTAAAATCCATAAGGGAGGAAAGATAGCCACATGTATCTCAAGACTCTTTGAAAAAATAATCTCACTGTTTAAGCTTCCTTAAATGGAGCCATGGCAAAACTCTGAAGCAGACATGTCAAACAGAAGGCCCAAGGGCCGGATCCAGCCCGCAAAGTGGTTTCATGTGGCCCGCGAAGCCATCCTGGAAACAGTGAGGGAACAGCTCCCACTGCTTTGGCCCTGGCCCAGAGACCCTCCTTCTGCCAGAGACCCTCAGATCTGTCCCACTCCTGCCCAGGCTCCCATAGGCACCCTTGATGCGAACCCAGTAGGCCATACGCACTCTAGCCACACCCACGCAGTAGACCACGCCCACCCTGGCCATACCCACCCGGACACCTGAGGGCAACTGCAATCAAACTGAAATTGAGTTTGACACCCCTGCTCTGAAGCTTTAAATGTAGATGAAAGAGAACCATTCTCCAGTTTACAGAGGAAATAGAAATTATGGGGAGAACCTCTCATCGCCAAGCAGTCCTATATCATATGGGGCATTGTCCAAGCACTCCAGATGATAACATAAAGCTCAAGCAGGTCCCCAAATCTCATCTGAATGGCCATGACAGGATCCACCCAGATCACAGGAACAACCTGGTTTGTTCAGCACTTTACAGAATTGGGTTGAGAGCCCAGTTTTGCAATCTAATACAGACACTCCTGTTGTTGGATAAAAAGATTCTTAAAAAGATTTTTACATATCACTGACTGGAGCGCCGCTAAGTGGCCAAAAACCATGTCCTCTCCCTCTCTCCTCCTCCTCCTCCTCCTCCTCCTCCTCCTCCTCCCTTTCTCCTCCTCTTTCTGTCTCGGGTTGATTTTCCCAGTGTTCATGTTCAGTTCAGCTTCTGTAACAGCTTCCAAGTTCTTTCTCTGAGACTTCCAAGACCCTTTGATATTCCTAAGATGTGGTCATGATTAACGGTGTTTAAAGGCTATGTACAACATTTCACGCCAGTCTTTTATTCACCTGATAACAATGTGAAACAAAAGGCTTTCTTGAGCGGGGGTTTTTTTCCCCTCCCTCTTTGGGTTTCTGATTAGTTTACAGTCCTACAATTCCAGCTGTTTTATTCCAAAACCCTAAAACACTATCGCTGGGGAGTTCTGCGTAATTGCACATAATATGCGCCACATTATCCATTTCAGGAACTCTGCTGAAAGGCAGCTGCAATAAGGGGTTTTCTAAAGACAGTCTGGTTTACACTAATGGCCCTAACAGGAAGGAAATGCAATTTGAAAGAAGCTGATGCCTACGCTCTATTCTTGACTATAATATTTGATTTAATTATTAACTGTCAGTGATGGAGAGGCAGATCCTACACAGTATTTGGCTCTTGCTATGGATCACTGCCCAAGTCCAGTGCTGAAGGGAATATTTTCGAGATGGTGGTGGAATGCTGACACTTAATTATTACGTTAAAACATATTTCCTGAATATTCTTTGAATCCTATGAAACAGCACCTTGTATTGTACCTAATTGATTACATGCTGAATTTAGCATAATCTCTCTCTCTCTCTCTCTCTCTCTCTCTCTCTCTCTCTCTCTCTCTCTCTCTCTCTCTCTCTCTCTTACACACTCTCTCTTACTCCACATACACCCACAATTATAATTCAACATATCTTGGGGTTGCAAGCTGGGGAAAACTGCCTTATATTTTTCTCTACCCTTAAGCCTAAACTATCTTATAGGAATGTTATGATGTTTCTATGATATGAGTATTGTTCTTAGATATTCTACAAGGTTGTGACAACCTGGCTCTTTCTCCGATAGTGGGATGGGGACATTAGTACTGGATTTCTGACATGAGTGTGTGTCTAATGATTTTGTGATTTTACTGAACCTTGATCCAGTTTTAACTTTTTTTTCTCACAAAGACGAATACCGGTATATGTGTCCCAGGATAATGTTGAAGGATCCAAACTGGGTTGGTCACTGGGACCAGATTTTGTCTTCTGAGTTTTTGGAGTTGTGCTGGAGCCCATCTTCAGAATTTTTTTTCTGTTAATGAAATTCTTTTTATTTTGTTTGCTGCCCAGCATTTCTTGGATAGATGTGTAGCGGAAGGAAGGAAGGAAGGAAGGAAGGAAGGAAGGAAGGAAGGAAGGAAGGAAGGAAGGAAGGAAGGAAGGAGGATTTTGCTACACAGCTTGCATAGAATTGTATCATGCAAAATTTGGGATTTGATCAAAAGTACTGCTGATCCATAAGAGCCTATAATTTTCTTACTGACCTCCCCCCATACAAGAAATGAACCAGCTTACCACTTGATAGCAAGGACTGCATATGTGAATCTAAGATGCCCAGATCTCCATTTTGTATCACAGCACAGCAGTGAAGAGCCTAAATGTGTCTGTTGTTCTAAGCAACTCCCAAGACAATTCAGTAGCCTTCCTCAGATATCTTTCTCTACTTAGTCTAGCAAAATGTTCAAATGAAGAAGGTGTCTTCCACATCTCTGTCCCCATTCAATCAACCAGTAGACTTCACAGGTTGAGGGCAATACACGAAAGAAAGTTTTACTGTGTGTTCAGGAGAAACATGAGAATCCTATTCATGCGTATACATCCTGACTGCACAGGAATTCAGATTTCATAAAGGATTTTGCTGACCTGCAAGGAATCTCCTTTGACATTTGATGTACAATCTGTAGGAAAGAAATAGGGAGAAACATTAAGGGTGAAATAAATAGACTGAGTTCAACCCATTCCCCTCTACAAATTGTCTGAATGTGTGGAAGGTAAACTTGCAAAAGAGTCAAGGAAGAAAATACACCAAAGCAAACATTAGAAGCTAACATGAGGAAGATTTTCACTCTAGTCTAGTTGATTATAGTCAATGCATCATACAGTTAATTATCAATAGCAGTGTTAAGGAATTTGTTGTGCAGAGGTCTCCTTGTGCTACCAAAGAGTTGCACAGACAAGGAAGGGGACTGAGAGCAGTAAGAGTCACATAGTAACCACAAGAGTACACTTGAGTTGTAAAAGCAAAAAGTATTTTACTTTTGAGGTGGTGTAAAAACAAAAAAAATGCACAGTCAAAAAATAAACAGTCCAGGTCATTCACAATAGCAACAGTCCAAGAAGTAATCCAAAATACAAAGTCTTCTTACCGGTCCAGAGGTCAATACACAGTTCAGGTTTATCACAGTAACAGAGCAAAAACAGTAATAGTAGAGAGCAGTGAATTCAGAGAGAGAAAGAAGCTACGTTACTAGCTCCCTCTTATGGCCATGAGAACACTTACACACCCATTGGCCAATTAACATCTTAAAGACATAACATCATGGTTAATATATTTTCAACCCAACATTGTAGGCTAACACCATATGCCTAACAAGCAGCCACTAAGAGAACTATTACTTGCAACTTGCAGCTGTCTATTATGGGAAGAAAAGGCTAGGCTAGATACTGGCTTTCCAATCTATGGCCATTGTGTGGTATGTTTGATTTTTGTTTAGGATGATGCACTAACCATCTTTAGACCTGAACATTTTATGTGAAAGAGGATGCTATGGCTCGTTAAGCAACTCATGATTTTAAAAAATTGCCATGACTGGGCCAATATAGTACATCTCAAGAGGCTGCTACAGAAGAAGAAAAAATGTTGAAGGAAATGTGTGTGCATGAGAGCAGACAGAAGGAGACTATAACCTCCATCTAGATCTCTGCTTGGTTTCATGACTGGTCTTTCTTTTCCAGTAGGGAATCTTTTTCTATAACATAGCTCTCAGCCTAGACTACCTCCTGAGTCAACCATCTTTAGATCTGAAGAAATCTTGTTTGTGATTAAGATGCCCTCCTCT
The DNA here is from genome assembly GCF_947247035.1 of Vipera ursinii. NCBI lineage: Eukaryota > Metazoa > Chordata > Lepidosauria > Squamata > Viperidae > Vipera > Vipera ursinii. The sequence continues at coordinate 84,057,764 of NC_139516.1, read as the reverse complement.
TTTCATTCCTGCTCACATATAGCTTTGTCTCTTGAAAACCTGCCTACTCCCTTGAATTCTAAGATCTTATCTACACACAGAACAGGCGATTGAGTGGACTGAACCATTTCATAGTGTGGTTGGAAAATAGCAGGGCAGCATTACATTTCCCCCCCTTGCTTTTAAATGTGAGGTTAAGTATAATTAAGGCACCGGGCTAGAAACCGGGAGACTGTGAGTTGTGTAGTCCCACCTTAGCCATGAAAGCCAGCTAAGTGATTCTGGGCCTGTCACTTTCTCTTAACTGAATTCACCTTACAGTATTGTTGTTGTTGTGGGAAAATAGAAGGAGGAAGGAATGTTAGAGGCGCTCACCGCCTTGAGTTTATAAAAACAATAAAAGGCAAGATATTAAATAAAATAAAGTATACTCCCTACCCCCTACCCCCCCACACACACGCTGCAGCCTGTTGTGTGCTACAGTCCATTCTCCTTCAGGACCTTGTCATCTCATTCTGCCTCTACCCAGTGTTCTTTCAGAGCCAGAAAAAATGGTCCACCAGGTTCTACAGAATGTCTCTCTCTCTCTCCCTCTGTGTCTATGCACACAAAATGGAAGAACTGCTTTCCCTGTCAATATTTTGTTGCTCATATTCTTATTTTCCCCAAAGCATGAAAAACAGCATACTTCTCCTTAAAGAGCAAGTTCAGTACTGAAAGCGAATACAGCTGTGCTTTTGAAAGGCAAAGAACAAAAGTTTCAGCCTGCTGAAGTCGTTCAGCTGGGAAACAGGAGTTTAACACGACTAGTAGTAAACAGCATAATTGAGCAATGTAATTTCAGGGGGGTATTTTGTATCTGTCTGCTAAGATTATTATCATTGACATGATGCTGGACAGATGAAGGATTGTAGTTCGAACTGAACAATAGAGGCAATATTGGGAATAAATCCAAAGCGTTCTCCATTGTTTGCAAAAAATAGTTTTGTACCTCGTTATTTGATCCATAAATCCTCACCTTTCATTATGCATATGATTTTGCATAGAGCCACACACAGCTTTGGCTCAGTGGGATGCCTTTTTTTGGGGGGGGGGTGTCTTTATGATTTCAAAGGGGATTGTTTATTTTTGTCATGAGTAAAATGGAAAGCAACAAAAGCTTCCTGAAACTATGCTGCCGCCATTTAAATGCCTAATTGGCTTAGACAGATTAAGAGGGAAATAGGAGAGCCATTGACAGTGAGTTTCTGCTCTTGGGATAAGACTCAGAAATTTCTTAGACAATCATTTCCTCCCAGCTAACCTCCTTTACACCACAAGCGCTCGTGCGCATGCACCACACACACACACACACACACACACAAACAGAGAGAGAGACACACACAGAGAGAGAGAGGGATCAAATGGCAGGCTGTACTTATTACAGCATGATCCATCCGAGACTTGATATTAAATCGTCAGTAACATCCTCAGTTTTATATGGAATGTAGATATTTTTATCTTGAAATTTTATATATTTAGGAGTCGTGTTCACTCATCATTCTTTGACATTCTTTTTTTAAAAAATCAAGTATCATCAAAGGCATAAATAAGAAGACAGTCATTCTTGTTGGCACTTCCCTCTTACATTGGACATTGGGCTGCAGCATTACCCTCCTTTTACAGCAGGGAGCTGAAGAAGTAGTCTTCCTATGCAATGAGCAGACTCCTTATTTTGGGTTTTGAATTGCAAAGGGAGCTTGCTCCGCTCAAGTAGTCTTTCTATTAGGTCTGGCTTACAATATGTGAAGAATTTTGGAACCAGGTCACATGTCAGAAGGACCAGCAGTCTTCCCCTTCCACCCCCCCAAGAGGAATTTTAATGCCTTGATACAGCTCAGTGGGTTAGGACGCTGAGCTTGTCAATCAGAAGGTCGGCAGTTTGGCAGGTCGAATCCCGAGTGCCGCGTAACAGAGTGAGCACCTGTTTCATGTCCCAGCTTCTGCCAACCTAGCAGTTCAAAAGCACGTAAAAATGCAAGTAGAAAAATAGGAACCACTACGGTGGGAAGGTAACAGCGTTCCGTGCGCCTTTGGCATCTAGTCGTGCCGGCCACATGACCACGGGGACATCCTCGGACAAGCGCTGGCTCTTCGGCTTTGAAACGAAGATGAGCACCGGCCCCTAGAGTTGGAAACGACTAGCATGCATGTGCGGGGGAACCTTTACCTTTACCTTACAGCTACCAGTATAATGTATGAAGAAAAACTGCAGCCACTGTTTCTTATGTTGGCCTGATGCCAGGTTGCCATGTCTCACCATCTTTTCTTGTACATTAGAACTACCAGAGGTTTGCCCAGGCTTTAGATCAGGGGTCTTCAAACTTGGCAACTTTAAGACTTGTGGACTTCAACTACCAGAATTCTCAACCAGCCCTGGGGGATTCTAGTATGTGAAACCTGGAGAGATTTAGAGCCACCCCATCCTGAGCTAACACCTAGCAGGATGTCCTATTCAGGAAGATTGGAGCCTTGAAAGAACCAAAGTACCTTGATTAGTTCATTCTCCTATTTGAAACTAACTAAGGTCAATTCAGGTAATCCATGCAGCAAAATGGAATATCTAGATGAAAATGCAAATAGCTGCACAGGTAATTTTTTTTTTACATCAAGCTTTATTCTTGATGCAAAAGATTACTTTAGATAAGGCAAGACATTCAGACAACTACCTGAAGGAATAGCAGAGCATTTACAAAAAAAGGATGATTTTTGCAGGTGTTCTACTGTACATATGGTGGGGCAGCACCCTAAAGTACACTAATTTGCAGGATAACAGACACAGTTCTTCAAATTTCATTTCATTTCATTCCTTTTAATTCAGTCTCAGTTCCTTCATTTCATCTTTCACTTACTCTAAGTCAAGAGCATTTTTTTCTATATTACTAGCATAAGCCAGCTAAAATGAGTGATGATTGTTAGAAGGGAGAAGCTGGCCTAAAGCCATTTCCCATTCCAAACTACATAGCCACCAACCATTAAGTGCTGAGTCGTTGTGCTCCAGGGCAGGCCGGAAACAACTGCACAGTGTTTCAATAAATAAAGTATTATGTTTGCTGTCTAAAGCTATGAGTAAATTATAGGAAAGGAGGAAAAAAAAATAATCCTGGATTCAGATTCCTGGTTCTCCTCTCCCTAACCGAATGAATTTAGTGGGAAGAAAGCAACAGCTGCCTGCCTTGATGGAGATCTATTTATGTAAAATGCTCCACTGCCACCTTTCATCCATTTTCCTGCTGACAATGCTCATAACCATTTATAACTATCCTAAGCTACATATTGTGTATACAATTCACATAGCTGGAATGATTATTATTATTTTTTTTCATCATTTTGCAGTTCACTGTCATCTAGCTGCATTACACTTCAGCTCCACTCTTCTGCCCACAGAGGGGGGAAAATCACCAGTGGGAGCTGGTCTAGTGATTTTTTTTCCCTTTGTTTCACAAGCTTGTTATCTAAGAACAAAAGTCAAGTCTTAGAAAGGATTCAAAAATATGGGGGACCTCTCCCCCCAGGTTCCATTCCCAGGAAATGTATATTTTATTTAATGTATTTATTAATCAAATTTACACACACACCCATCTCCTCTCAAAGAGGACTATTTATTTCTTTAGGGTATGGAAACCTATACATACTAGATACAATGCAGTCTTGACAGCCTAGATTGCTAGTTCATTCTGTTTGTCCCCTCCGTGCCTATCCTTGTTGTACTGCATGGAGCACAGCAGCTTTACACTAATTAGCTAGCAGCATTTGGTTTGCTGGCTTTTCCAGACCTCTCTGCCGGTCTCGCCTCAACTCATGTCATGATGCCTTGCTTCTGGCCAGGTCCAGTGCTGACTTCCACTGTCGGCACACACAAATACAGCTTTTTTTTCCCCATCAAAGTGGTACCCATTTATCTACTTGCAATATTGCCTGGTTTTGAACTGCTGGGTAGACAGGAGCTAGGGATCGAGTGACGGGAGCTCATTCCGTCTCACAGAGCAGGGCTCAAACTTTCAGAGTGTACACCATTTCTGGCTGACAGTTCCAGCATCATTAAGCTTCTGTGCCACCATATTCCCTACAAAGAGGACTTTGGGCAGCTCACAACAATATTTTTAAACTTCCATCAGTAAGGAAGGCAATTCATCAAGGCAGCAAACTAATGCCTGTTTCTCTCTCTGGATCAAGTATTGAGGGTAGTGATTATTTCCACGTTCACTAAGTCTCTTCTGTCCAGAGAGTTTTACTTTGCTATGGTAGAAATCTTTACATTCTTATTGCACTCACCTCACTCACTCCCCTACATACACTATATAGAGATCACTTTTCATTAGCCCTGGGGGATCAGCACTGTTGTGTAATAGCTTGAATGTGGAAAGAGAAGCTGGCTGGATGTCAGGTTGTGTGTTGTGATTCAAATTTATCTCTCTCTACAACTCAGTGGGTTAGGACGCTGAGCTTGTCGATCGGAAGGTCGGCAGTTTGGCGGGTCGAATCCTGAGTGCCGTGTAACAGAGTGAGTGCCTGATACTCATCCCAGCTTCTGCCAACCTAGCAGCTCGAAAGCATGTAAAAATGCAAGTAGAAAAATAGGGACCACTACGGTGGGAAGGTAAGAGCGTTCCGTGCACCTTTGGCATCTAGTCCTGCCGGCCACATGACCACGGTGACATCCTCGGACAAGCACTGGCTCTTTGGCTTTGAAACAGAGATGAGCACCAGCCCCTAGAGTCAGAAACGACTAGCACGCATGTGCGGGGGAACCTTTACCTTTACCTTTACAATAAATAAATATAAAGAACACCTTCAACATGTTTATCTGCCGGGGCGGAGCCAACTGTCAGAGCGGGCGGCTGTGTGAACGGAGCTCTCTCCTCGCACAACCTCTCACCCAGTGTTCGCGGGGGCTTTTCGGAGCTTCAGGAGGTCCTGTAGGGACATCCGAAGTTGCAGGCAGCCCGGAGAACCTTCATGAGCGGCAGTTCGTGTTGAAGATCCGGAGAAAGTCTGATGCGAGCGAACCGGGGAGAAGGAGGCCAGTAATGGCCGACATGAAGATCTGACAGAGGGACGGAGCTAGCACGTAAGCAGCGGGACAACGGTAGAGCGGAGCTGACGGAGAGTGTATCCGAATATTAAATAGGAAGCGCTTGTGAAAGAGGTACTGGTTCGAAGTGGGAGCCTCACGGAGAGGGAATAAGCGGCGATAGAAGTCTTGAGGGAGGCGTTTGGCAAAAACAGCAAGGGAAAGAAAGCCGAAGACTATATGACTGTATTCTAGCTGGAGAAAAGCTACAACAAGTCAAAGTCTGAGCTTTGGAGCCTTAGAGACTGAACTCTGGATTGTCGGGCGTGGAAAGCGATCAGCTTGGTCTAGTCTGGTCTATCCTGGTAAATTTTGAATTTGTGAACTTTTGAAACTTTTGAAATTCTACTCTACTTGTCACGGGCGGCCATTTGATATAGCAATTTAGTAACTGGAGGTTTGTTTAGTGGGACACCTACTGGTCTTTGACAGCAGAGGAAGACGGAAAAGGTGCCAATTTCTGCGCCGGAAACGGGGGGGGGGAAAAAGAAGAAGAACGTGACTTTGATTATATTCATACTATAGAATTTTATTATATAAATTGCTTAGTTGGTAATAAGTATCTGGTGGTAACTGTTTTATATATCTTTTGTCATAGAGTTAAAAGGTTTATATAAGACTCAGGGTATTATACATTGATAAAACGCTGTTAAAATTGGGGAAACATGACAAGTATCTCGGGAGCAACTAAGCCTAGCGCTGGCAAAAAGGCAGCAGCACAGGGACAGGGGATGTCCTCAAGTCCCTCCAATCAGAAATCTATAGAGGATATGCTGCAAAGGGAAAGATCTAACTCGAATTCCTTTAAAGATTTACATGCCCTTTTGCAAAACCTACACGAGGCAATGGCCAAAAACCACGAGGAGATGAAGAGAGAAATAGGCCAAATAAGAAACGACACTGGTGAATTAAAGGGGAAAATCCAAGCGATAGATGATAAATTTGAAGGGATTCAACAGCAATTAGTCAAAAATGAACAAAGACTTCAAGATATGGAAGCTAGAATGGAAAAAGAGGAAAAGAGAGTAGATGATTTAAATGAAACACTCCTTCAGGCTAATAAGGAATTAGAAACAACAGTCATTTTTCTGGAAGCAGAAAAGGCTGCTCATTATCTACGCTTCCAGAACGTTCAAGAAAAAAGAGGGGAAGATCTGTTGGTCATGATGGCAGAACTGATGGCAAAGGCACTCGGTGTAGGGAAGGAGGAAATGCTGGCGGAAATTGATGAAACATACAGGGTCCAAACTAATTATGCGAGAAGGCACAACCTCCCAAAAGAAGTACATGTAAGGTTAGTTAAAAAATCAATTCGGGATGAGCTTCTGCATAGATCTAGAGAGGAACCATTAGAATTTCGGGGCCAACCAATCACCATCCTTAAACAGATACCTAAAAGGATGAGGGATCTGAGACGCGGCTATCAATTCTTAACATCCAAACTAATAAGAGAAAATGTAAACTTTAGATGGCTAACTCCAGAGGGTATTCTTGTTACGTGGCAGGATAGAAGGCATAGACTGGACACGATAGAGAAGGCAGAAGATTTTTACAAACGCCACTTCCATAGCCAAGAGGAAGTAGATTTAGAAGATCAAGATGGAAGGGAGGTAAGAGAAAGAGATACAATACGTGTGGCAATGGATGGGAAGATCTTAGCTACAGAGGATAGAAGGAACAAATCCGGTGAGTTAACAGAGAAACATGGAACTAGAGACAAGGAAGAGAGAGAGCCCCGAATCACGAGATCCACAAAAACCAGAAATAAGTAAGATGAAGGGAGGTGAGTGTAGTATTATGTCTGTGAATATTAATGGATTGAATTCGCCAGTGAAAAGGCGGAAATTTTTTAATAGGCTTATTCACCAACAATTGGATATCGTGGCAATACAAGAAGTCCATATAAAGGAACAACAAAAATATTTGTTAGTACAACCAAGAATAGGGAACCTATTCGTTTCCTTAGACCGACACAAGAAAAAGAGAGGAGTGGCACTATATGTAAACCCAAAATTGACTGCAAAACTAATTTATAACGATAAAGAGGGTAGAATACTGATAGTCGAGGTTATAATAAATCACAGGAAGGTCATGATGGTAGAGATATATGCCCCAAACCATAACCAAGAACAATTTTTCAAAACACTTCACAATAAGATATGTAGCATTGATTATGAGGAGATTTGTTTAATAGGAGATTTTAATGCTATCCTAGATATAAATTTGGATTATATGGGAAAGACGCTTAGGAAAAAGAAGAGAAGAACTCTACCGAGATCTTTTCTTAACTTGGCTGAGGAACTAAATATCCAAGATGTCTGGAGGGAAAGAAATCGTAAGGCTAGACAATATACATATTACTCCAACCGACATAACTCATGGTCTAGAATAGACATGGTGTGGATGACGAAAGAAATTAGTTCAGAAATAGATGAGGTACATATAGCGACAGGTACTTGGGCAGATCACAATCCTATTAAACTTATCTGGAAAGGTTCCAAAAAAATATCCAGATGGACGCTTCAAAGAGCAATTTTAAAAGAAGACGAATTCAAATCTAAGATGGAGAGAGAACTAAGTTTTTTCTTTAAGGAAAATAAAGCTATAGACACCTCAGTACAAAACAATTGGGATACAGCTAAGGCTGTGATGAGAGGGGTAGCGAGGGCATATATGGTATATAAAAATAAGGGGAAAAGACAACAACGGGAAAGATTAGAAGAGGAATATAAGAGCTTAGAAGTTACACTCCAACAAGATCCACAAAAAGAGAATATCAAGCAATCTATGGATCTGATTAAACACAAACTTAACATTCTAGACAAAGAGAAATTGGCACAACAATTGAGAAACACGAAACAAAATTTTTTTGAAAATGCAAATAAACCGGGCCGGTGGCTCGCATACAAATTGGGAAAACAAAAGGGGAAAAACTGGATTCACGAACTACGAGATGAGGAAGGGAGAATATTCCACCAGGAGGAAAAAAAAAAAATTATAGCCCAGGAATTTTATGAACGTTTATATAAAGAAGATAGCCAGGCAAGTGTGGAGAAAATGGAGGAATATTTTCAAAGAGCCAAACTACCTAAGGTCACAGAAGATACCAGAAATATGTTAAACGAGGAAATTCGACTATCTGAGGTGATAAAAGCTATTAATGCACAAAAGAATAATAAAGCATCGGGACCCGACGGTCTTCCATCAGAGATTTATAAAGAATTACAAAATATCCTAGCTCAACCCCTAGTGGAGGTATTTAACGCAGTATTAGAAGGCGCAAGGACGCCTAAATCTTGGCTAGAGGCAAACATAACCCTTATTCCGAAAGATAACACAGACCATACATTAATCCAAAATTACAGACCCATATCACTTCTTAACTCGGACTACAAGATATTTACATCAATTATAGCGGAACGATTGAAACGATTTCTGAATGATTTCATACACGCAGATCAAAATGGTTTTCTCGCTAAGAGACACACTAAGCACAACATTAGAATAATATTAGATACATTGGAGTACTATGAATTACATAGCGAACAACAGATGGCATTACTTTTCTTAGACGCCCAAAAGGCATTTGACAATGTTAAATGGTCTTTTTTGTGCCAACAGCTTAGCTTTATGAATATGGGTGAAAAATTTATAAATATAATTAGGGCAATTTATGACAATCAGGAAGCAAAAATAATTATTAATGGGGAAGCATCTAGCAAGTTTCAAATTCAAAAGGGAACACGGCAAGGCTGCCCCTTATCACCGTTGCTGTTTATATTGACTCTTGAAGTATTAACGAGAACTATAAGAAACGACCCAAAGATAAAAGGATTAACCATTAAAAAGGAAACCTTTAAATTGCAAGCTTTCGCGGACGATCTAGTTTTTATTATGGAGGATCCATGTCAGACGGGACCAAAGCTATTGGAAGAATTATCTAAATATGGTGAGGTTGCCGGACTGCGAATAAATAGAAATAAGACCAAGATGATTGTTAAAAATATGACCAATAAACAAAAAGGTAATCTGGCCGAAATCACGGATATAGAAATAGTCAAGAAAATAAAATATTTAGGGATTAACATTACGGCTAGATGCACTTCACTCAAAAAGGATAATTATGATAGTGTAGTGAATCAAATAAAAGGTGACCTGGAAAGATGGGGAAACCTAAAACTCTCATTATTGGGAAGAATCGCTGTCATTAAGATGAATATTCTGCCTAAAATCCTGTTTCTGTTTCAGAATATCCCAATTCAACTCGACTCTAAATTTTTTCGAAATTTGGATAAATTATCACTAAATTTTATTTGGCAGGGGAAAAAACCAAGAATTAAATTGAAATATTTACAAGACACGAAGGAAAATGGGGGTTTTGGATTGCCAGACTGGGAATTATATTACCACGCCGCGGCCCTGAGCTGGATTAGAGAATGGGTAATCTTGAGAAATAGAAGACTATTAACTTTAGAGGGTCACGATTTGCAATATGGCTGGCATGCTTTCCTATGGACGGAGAAACAAGGTCTTTTCTCGCATTTTCAAAGACACCGGATCAGGCAAGCGCTACTCAATACTTGGAAAAAAATTAGATCTCACAATTACACCAAAATACCGGTCTGGCTATCCACCCTTGAAGCGATAGTTTACCCAAATCTGTTTGATTTGGGTAACATAATCTCATACAAGGATATTCTGAATGAGGAGGGGGAATTGAAACTTAGGAATGAACTAGAATTACAAGGTATAAAACTCGATTGGTGGGCCTACTTACAAATCCAATCGAGATTTAGGAAGGATAAAAATGAATGGGGGATATATACCTCTGAAACAGCATTGGACAAAATATTATTGGGACCGGACTCTAAACAAATAAGGAATTTTTATAAATTACTTTTGGGATATAAGCTGTTTGAAGAGCAAGTGAAAGACCCCATGTTGATCTGGGCTAACAATTTAGGACATAACATCGACCTAGATACTTGGCAAACAATTTGGGATAGGAATAAAAGGATAACACTGGCCTCATCGTATAAAGAAAATTTATTTAAAATGTTTTACCGATGGCATCTTCCCCCAGCCCGCTTAGCAAAAATGTACACAACAGTATCTCCCAAATGTTGGAAGTGTTCTGAAGAGATAGGCACATACTTCCACACGTGGCGGTCTTGCAGTAAAACACAAAAATTTTGGAGAATGATTTGGATTTGGCTGAAAGAAATATTGAAACAAGATCTGGAGTTTAGTCCAGAACTTTTCTTGTTGGGAATCACGAAAGAGAAATATCCTAAAGATGTGCTATACTTAACGATCCATATTATCACAGCAGCTAGAATATCATTTGCGCAAAAATGGAAAAAGAATGAGATCCCAGGACAAAAAGAGGTTATTAGGAAAATTTGGGATTGCGCTGAAATGGACAGATTAACTTTGGAATTAAAGAATAAAGATCAATCAGACTATTATAGAATTTGGAACAAATTGTATCTTTGGATGGATAAAAAGAAAGGTCTCTATTAGGTTTTACAGACTAGCTCACTGTTTTAAATATTGTGGTATTTCACCGATTTGTAATCTAAGTGTATTTAAGTGTATTTTTGATGTACATATATACATGTATATATATATATATTTAAACATTGTAGACAAAAAGGTTTGTCAGCTCGCTGGTACTGTGTCCAATGTTTTTAAATAATAAATTTAATAAAAAAAAAAAAAAAAGAAAGGTCTCTATTAGGTTTTACAGACTAGCTCACTGTTTTAAATATTGTGGTATTTCACCGATTTGTAATCTAAGTGTATTTAAGTGTATTTTTGATGTACATATATACATGTATATATATATATATTTAAACATTGTAGACAAAAAGGTTTGTCAGCTCGCTGGTACTGTGTCCAATGTTTTTAAATAATAAATTTAATTAAAAAAAAATGTTTATCTGCCAAATCTTAAGAAAGAATGAATAGGTGTAATGTTATTCTCTGGTGATCATCATCTTCTGGGTGTTTTCTCTCACAGACTCACATGTCTTCAGCAGAATCTCCTCCAATATTTTGTAGAAGGAAATGGGTGAATATACCTTGCATAAACTGAAGTTCATTATTCCATTCCTGCTAAGCATCTATGGAGTCTTTTTCCTATCCACCTGTTCTATGCTGACTTCATTTGTTTCAGAAGAGCCTACCCATCATCGATTTACAAGCAAACAAAATGTTTGTTCTCCAGGTCAATACTGAAGAACTTAGCTCTTTCTTCTTTTGCTTTCCAAGGTGGCTTATGTGACAAGAAAAGTAGAATCCAACAAATACTCATCTCACTCTGATTATGTCTTGTTTACAAGGGTGGCTGATATTGAACTGAGCATTTTAAACAGTAAGAAGGAGGGCAGACAACCATTCAGAATTTAGAGAGGAAAGATTGATTATTTATTTGTAGAGTGATAGGAACATCATGATAAATGATTGACTAAGGAAGACAATAGAGGAAGAATGCCATTATTACAAGTTCCAAAGAATATTTTAAAGAAGACAACATTAAAATAAGACCACTAGCTAGTTAGACCTTATCAAACGTCGCTGTCCTCCATCTTAAATTCTTTATAGAATTTTGTTTCTTCTTGAGAAAATGAGGTGGGAGGGAAGATAGAAATTCATGAGTCCTGGAAATTTGACCTAGCTTGAATATGAATGAGCTCTCCTCAATTTCACACATTTGGAAGTTGTTAAGAAAATATCTATTACTGCCTGTAATATGTAAGTCACATAGGAAGGGGGAATGGTGGAGAGGAGGAGGAGGAGGAAGAGGAGGAGGAAGAAGTCACACAGGGTATTGTATTCCTTGAATTTGTCTAAGTAAACCATTTAAAAAGCCATTTCAGTGGGCAATCTTTATCACATCTTGTGTCACCGAATTCCATAATATATGTTATTGGTTCCCAACCTTTTCTATACCCCGTACACTAGAATACTTCTGATACATTCTCACAAACCTTACAAAAGTTCAAAATGAATTATGCATATACACTATAATTTTGAAACATCTAAACCCATGTTTTTGCACTCTGTTGTGTATTAGGTTTTGGGAAACAGCTATTCACATGTTTGAACTCTAAAAGTTCTGGTGGGAGTTTTAGTGGCGGGATTGTTAGGTTCAATCTGATTGGCTGTGTGAAAGTATATAAGCTTGCTTGTATGCCCTAACCCCTCAGTACAATAATGACTGCTAATAAAACAGTAGTTTGTTTGTACTCATCTGCCTGGCATCTTGTCTACACGTCAGAACCCAATACTTAACAGTGGCGACGAAGGTGGGATCCTGCTTCTCCTGAGAGCTGAAGTCACAAGGGGACGGCTTCACGTGCTGGAGGAAAGAGGCATCTTCCCCCCCCCCCCTTCTCTATCGGCTGGCTAATTCAGCACGCTAGCGGCCTCATGCTCAGAACAACCCATCTGAGTTGGCGGAGCAGGATCCAGTTCAGAAGAAGGAAGATGCCAAAAGTTGGCCAGCCTTGTGAATTCGACATCCGCCACCCCGAACAGTGGCCATCGCACCTCAGACAAATAGAAAATTACTTGCAGGCAAACCAGATCGCAGAGGATGGCTTGAAAGCGGCGACAGTACTCTGCATAAGCGGGCCTGCAATATTCGACCTGGCTGAAAGCTTATTCGCCCCAACACCCATTGAAACCGTCTCATTCACCGATCTTAAACAAAAGCTGAACACTCACTTCAAGCCGAGAATGTCGGAGATGGCCTGGCGGTTCTGATTTGATCAATGAGTGCAACACCCTGGGGAAACTGCATCAGAATTCATCGTGGCCCTACGCCAGGCCACTAGACTCTGTAGGTTTTCCAACTTAGATGAGCATCTGTGAGACCGGCTCGTGTGTGGCCTGAGAGACAAGGTGTTGCAACAAAGACTGTTTGCTAGGCCCAAACTAACCCTCCAGGACGCGCAAGATGAAATCATGGCCGACGAGGCAGCTGGTGGCGCAGTCCAGGTGGTTCAGACGTCCAAACCCAGTAAGCCAGAAGAAACAATACACCACGAGGCCGTTTCTTACAACGAAAATGCAGTTGAAGAGGAAACAGAAGTGGACGAGATTCGGAAAAAGACAGAGCCATGAGAACGAAGACGCGAGCACAGAGAGAGCAACCAGAAGGCCATTTTCTTCCCAAGGTGCAGGGGTTGCAGCGGCAACCATGCAAGAATGAACTGCAAGTTCTGGTTGGCCACATATCGGGCCTGCGATCGATCGGGGCACATCGTGACAGTTTGCCGAAGTCGTTTCAGAGACAGCCAACACAAACTACAACTGGGAAACTCGCCAAGGAAAGGTACCCGGGCTCATAGCCCGACCAGTGTGGGGTTTTGTGAAAGCCGAAGGGCTATTTGCCGAACCAGGGCCCGCCGCCCCTTAAAACCTAAGTTAAAACTTGAAATTCATCTTCAAGGCATTCCTTGTGAGATGGAGATAGATTCTGGGTCTGCGGTTTTGATTATTTCATACGATACTTTTAAATTTGTTTGCGGCCGCAGTAAGCAGTGGGCTAAATTGAGACCCTCTAGCATTGTGTTAACTGATTTTCAAAACACCCAGGTCAAAACTAAGGGGGAGGCTATGTTATCTGTTAAATTAAAAAAGTTTCAGGGGCACCTGGATGTTGTTGTGGTCGAAGGACTAGCCTAATAGGATTAGACTGGTTTGATGCGTTAGGAATAGAAATCACTGGCATAAACCATACTCATGAGCTTAACATCGAATCTGTGTGTGAAGAATTCACAGACTTATTTGATTCCAAGCTCGTAAGATACACTGGGCCCCCTATTTCATTTAAGTTGGACCCAAACGTCTTGCCTATCAGAGTAAAACCCAGGAGAGTCCTGTTCGCACTAAAACATAAGATTGAAGCCGAGTTGGATAAATTAGTAGAACAGGGGGTGCTTCAGCCCATGGAGGGGGGGAAATGGGAGACCCCTATAGTCACCCCACTCAAATTGAACGGAGAAATTCGTATCTGTGCTGATTACAAGTGTACCCTGAATAAAGCCCTTAATCAGCATGCTTACCCGGTCCCCATGCTCAGCCATGTGCTTGCTTCCCTGCAAGGTGGTGCCATTTTTGCGAAGCTCGATGTTGTGCAGGCATACCAGCAGCTGCCTGTTAGCGAGGCTACAGTGGCTGCGCAGATCATAGTAACACACAAGGGAGCATTCAAAGTCAACAGGCTACAGTTCGGCGCGAGTGTGGCACCTGGGATTTTTCAAGAGGTAATGGAACGTACTTTAAAGGGCATTCTGGGCACCTGCCCATATTTTGACGATGTTTTAATTGGAGGGGAAACTGAGGAAATCTTAGCCAATAGACTCAGAGCTGTGTTAAACAGATTTTGTTCTACAGGTCTCAAGCTGAAAAGAGACAAATGTAAAAGTAGGATTCAGAATTGATGCCAGTGGAATTCACCCTGCAGAGTCAAAAGTCAAGGCAATTAAATTGGCCCCCAGCCCTAAAAAATAAGGCAGAGCTTCAGGCATTTTTAGGGTTATTAAATTTTTACCACTCATTTTTGCCTAACAAGGCTGAAATAGCTGAGCCACTTCCAGGCTGCTGGATAAAAAAGTTGCATGGAAGTGGACCACTTTACATGAGAAGAGTTTTCAAAAACTTAAAAGCCTTTTATCTGACAAATCCACTGTCACCCACTATATTGAATCCAAGCCTGTCTGCATCGCTTGTGATGCTTCCCCTTATGGAGTGGGAGCTGTTTTAAGCCATCTGGGAAGGAATGGGGAACAAGTCCCCATCGCCTATTACTCAAGAACCCTATCAAAGGCTGAGAGGAATTATGCTCAGATAGACAAGGAAGCTTTGGCTATTGTTGCTGGGGTCAAAAAATTCCACGATTACCTGTATGGTAGGAATTTCACTGTGTTTACTGACCATAAGCCTCTCTTAGGTTTATTCACAACTGACAAGCAAACCCCTCATATACTCTCACCAAGGATGCTTAGATGGTCCATATTCTTATCTGCCTATAGTTTTAAAATAATTCACAAACCTGAGAAAGAAATGGGCCATGCTGATGGCCTAAGTAGGCTTCCCTTACAATCTATTGATCCAGATCCAGCCCCTGCTGCCCAAATACTGTCCATTCAAGAGTTACCAGAATTTCCCCTTCACACAGGGGACATAGCAGCTGAAACTGCTTCAGATAAAATTCTGAGCAGAGTTCTATCATGGGTTTTCACAGGGTGGCAAAACAAAAGTCCGGGTTCTGAATTTCAAGCTTATTTTTTAAGAAGGCATGAGTTATCAGCCCACTAAGGGTCTTTACTATGGGGAAATAGGGTTATCATACCATCTGTCTTAAGAGATAGGGTACTACAGTTTCTACATGAGGGACACCCTGCATAGTGCGCATGAAAGCGTTAGCCAGGAGCTACTTGTGGTGGCCTGGGTTAGACAAGGCTGTTGAAGAGCAGGTACATGGGCGTTATATTTGTCAAAGGTCTAGACCCGAGATGCCTCAGGCACCTTTTCACAGATGGGAGCCAACACACACATCCTGGTCCAGGGTCCATATCGATTACCCTGGCCCATTTCAGGGGCAGCTCTTTCTAATTGTTGTTGATAGTCATTCAAAATGGCTGGAAGTTGTTCCAGTCTCTAGCATGACCTCAGCCAAAACAATCCAGATACTCAGGAAACTTTTTGCCACTCATGGGCTTCCTGATGTCATAGTTTCTGATAATGGGACTCAATTTACTGCTGCTAAATTTCAGGCCTTCCTGAGAGCAAACATGATTAGACACGCCACATCTGCGCCCTTCCACCCCTCATCCAACAGTCCAGCAGAACGGATGGTAAGAACAACCAAAGACTCACTAAAGCGCATCATCACAGGTGACTGGCATCACAGGCTCGCAGACTTTTTACTTTGCTAGCACTCCACACCTTGTACTTCCACGGGGAAAAGCCCTGCGGAGTTGCGCTGGGGCAAACACCTCATCACCAAACTGGACAGACTGCACCCTGACAGAGTGGCATCCGATGCTGCTCAACCCAAGCCCCCAAGGGGACTACAACCAGGTGTCATGGTCTGGGCCAGGAACTATGGACTGGGACACTTGTGGGTTCCGAGGAAGTTGGTTGACAAAATGGGGCCCCTATCTTACACAGTAGGGGTGGAGGGAGGGCATCTAGTGAGATGGCACATAGGAAATGATTTCCAGAACAGTCACTAAGCGTAAGTGACAAACCCTCCCATAGCTCTCAAGCTGACACACAGGTTAGCTCCTATTCACCCTACCAGCAATTTCAGCATTCAGTTGAGTTTCAGTCTGAGGAGGATCCAGAGGAGACAGAGGTGCAACAGGAACCCCTGCAACAAGTGGATCAACCCATCATCATGGACCACTGTGCTGATCCTGTTTCAGGATCTGACTCTGGGGTGGGCCTACTGGTCACGGCCAGCCAGAGAAATTCTTCGGAGTCTCCAACTGAGAGGGACACTGTTTCATGGGGCATGCCAAATGAGTTGGTACACCACAAGGTGAGGGAACCACAGAGACATTCCTCACACCCTCATAGGCCACCTGCCTATCTCAGTGATTATGTGGTAAATTAGAGAAAGAAGTATGTAAAGAATTCTAGTAGGAAAGACTGCCTCTTGTTTTTTGGATTTTGTTAATTTATCTGTATATTTCATTTTGTAAGGGAACTTACAGGAGAAGTCTACTCATAGACTCATACTGGGTCATTGTGTACCACTTGTCAGTACAGAGATACTGGCAGAGCAGCAGAAGGGTCTGTTTGTGATCTTTCAGGCAGCAACCCATAAGTATACATCCGAGAAGGTCACGTTGACAAACTTTTACCTTGAGTGGGGTCAATCACTCAGAATTAATGTTGGTGGTTGGGAGTGAGTTTTATAATCTTGAGAAAGGATTATAGAAGAATATAACCTTGAATGGGGTCAATCATTCGTTGTATAAAAGTTAAGTGTAAGATGCCAAGTTGGAGTGTTATAAAGTATATTGTCTGATCCTTGATAGGGGAAAGGGGTGTTGTGTATTAGGTTTTGGGAAACAGCTATTCACATGTTTGAACTCAGTTCTGGTGGGAGTTTTAGTGGCAGGATTGTTAGGTTCAATCTGATTGGCTGTGCGAAAGTATATAAGCTTGCTTGTATGCCCTAACCCCTCAGTACAGATAATGACTGCTAAGAAAACAGTAGTTTGTTTGTACTCATCTGCCTGGCGTCTTCTCTACCCGTCAGAACCCAATACTTAACACACTCCCTGGAATATTATCTCTCACTCCCAACCCCCTAGTTGGGAACCTCTGATATATGTCTTGATATTCCTGATAGCAAGATCAGAAACAATCTTTTGTTTTTCTCAGCCCTAGGAGTCATGTGAGAAAGTTTCTGATAGCAACCTAGAAATTTGAAAATAAAGTGGGGATAGGCCTCCACCTCTAAATAAAGAACATTGGTGATTGAAAAAACCTCTATTTTTTTCTTTCTTTGAATGCCTCGTCCGTGAAAAGTGCATGGCAAGTAATAACGGCATTAGGAAGACCTCCTTTGCCTGCTGGGGGTTATCCTCTGATGTCACTGCAAGAGGAAATAAAAATTTTCTCCAGTGCAGGCTGTCAGCAAGGCAGCTGTGGATTTCCTTAAAGTAATAGAAGTCTGAAAATAGAAAAAAGTATTGATTGAGGCTTTCTTCTCTGCAAGGGAAGAGCAAAAAAGACCCAGCAGGTAAAATAGAAGACTTGTTTGCAAGAAGAAAAGGGAAAAAAAAACATGTTTGAGGAAGGCAGGAAGTTGCTGAAAAAGTCTATGTGCTTATTTATTTCCATATTTTTATGAAGAGATGGGATGACTGGGGATTAAATTAAAAAGAGAAGTCAAATCCACAATATCTCTTAGTCTGGGAACACTTCCCACAGGCTACCTCATAATTCTAGTTTTTAAAGAACATTCCTGGGTAGAGAAATTTATCTGTTGGCAGAAAGGTACCCAGGAGGCAAGACTACAAATCTTCACACCATGTCATTTGTGTGGTGTGTGTGTGTGTGTGTGTGTGTGTGTGTGTGTGTATGCACGTGCACGCACATGTGTGCTTTCCTAAAGGATGTATAGTGATAGCTTTAGCTACCATGGTTGGGTGACTGTTGTTCTTTATCTAAGTTTGGTTGCAATCTGAGATGATGGCTGTCTCTAAACATCTTCCCAGGTAGCATCAGGCACCCCCGTGACAAAAGTGAGCTGCAATAGATATAGACACTAAGTATACATGGACTGTCAAGGTTGGAGACATAGTTAAAATAAATTCACTCTGTGTGGATAGACATTTTTTTTTAAACAAAGGTTTTTAAGATGGAAATTTGATTGGGTAAAACTGTGTTAAATTAGTAATATGAAAGTGCCTTGGAGGCAAGGTTGTTCATTGGCCAAACAAAGCTTTTCTCTCACTCTCTGGGCAAGTCTATGGTTGGGCAATCATTGTGCTTTATTGACAGAATTGTAGATAATATTCCAAATAATATTGCTTAAATTTATTAGCCATGCATGTTTTTTCCATCATTTTTTTTTCTTATTCCAAACAAGCAGCTTAACTGTTATGTGTTGTCTTCTGACTGATAATACTAGGAGCTTTCAATCTGGCAGCATCTTAAGAAGAGAAAGCCTGACCCATCAAAATATATTATAGAACTATTCATCCTTTTTTTTCCTTAGCTAATTTTCTAGTAAGAAAATAGATTTACAACATAAAGTAGAATTAGATATGAGGAATGGATATCTGGGCTCCTTACCTCTGTTACTTTATTAAAAATAATTATTACCTCAGTTCCTCTATTCCTCAGACATTGAGACTTACATACATATATCTGTGGACATGTGGACATGTGTCTTTATGTTTATATTCAGAATCCATTATAACACACTATTAATGAGAGTTCTGTATTCTTTATTTTGCTCCTTGAGTAATAATTAATTCTTTTTCATTAATTTGGAGAAAAGTACCCTTGAACACCTATCCTACTCGCAACACATTTCAGACATAATTCAAAACATTGGCAATAATCTCACTTGGTAATCTCCCATCGTCCCATTGTCGCAAGAAGATAAATCTATCTATCTATCTATCTATCTATCTATCTATCTATCTATCTATCTATCTATCTATCTATCTATCTATCTATCCATCTATCCATCTATCATTTTTATCTATCTATCGTAATTAATGATCCTAACTGAAACAGCTATTTCAATCAAACTGGAGCCCAATCCACAAATCTCTTGGAGATGGATTACAGGATTTTGAACTTTATGCCAGCACATGGCCTTTCTGCTGTTTATTAAAGCAAACAAACTCTTTAGCCTTCCTAGCACAAGTGGAAATATATTTCGCCCATATTTGGGCCGACGAGGTGCTCAAAACACTCAAGACATATATATATATATAAAATGTATATGCAAGTAGAAAAATAGGGACCACTATGGTGGGAAGGTAACAGCGTTCCGTGCGCCTTTGGTGTCTAGTCATGCTGGCCACATGACCACGGAGATGTCCTCGGACAAGCGCTGGCTCTTCGGCTTTGAAACGGAGATGAGCACCGGCCCCTAGAGTTGGAAACGACTAGCACGCATGTGCGGGGGAACCTTTACCTTTACATATATATATATATATATATATATATATATATATATATATATATATATATATATATATATATATATATATATATATATATATATATATATACATATATATATATATATATATATGTGTGTGTGTCTGTGTGTGTCTGTGTGTCTGTGTGTCTGTGTTTCTGTGTGTCTGTGTGTCTGTGTGTCTGTGTCTGTGTGTCTGTGTGTGTCTGTGTCTGTGTGTCTGTGTGTCTGTGTAGATCTTTGGTCATTCGGGTTTTTTCCCACGTAGAATTGGAGGTATCAGGGCAACATTTCGATGAAATCTCATCCGTCATCCTCAGGCTGGTGACTTCAGCTTCGTTCTTCTGGGAGACGTGTGTGGTAGTGGCTGTTTTTTTCTTCTTTTTTAAACTGCCAGAGGGGGTGTGTTCTGTGGGTGGAGGCTTGGTTGTGTTCTGATGGGATGGAGGTGTGCTCTGATTGGGTGGGGGGTTAGCTGTGTTCTGATTGGGTGGGAGTGTGTTTTATTTTATTTATTTATTTTTATTTTAATTCCATTTATATCCCACCCTTCTCCGAAGACTCAGGGTGGCTTACAAGCTTAGCAGTAGCCTTCATTCTATGTATATGCCTGCTAATTAGGGCTTTCACACACACCCCAAGCGGCATTACAAAGTCAGCTTAATTGCCCCCAACAATCTGGGTCCTCATTTTACCTACCTCGGAAGGATGGAAGGCTGAGTCAACCTTGAGCCTGGTGGGATGCGAACCTGCACTAATTGCAGGCAGCTGGTGTTACTTAAGGAGGCATTAGCCCACTGCTCCACCAAGGCTCAATGGAGGCTGTGTTCTGGTTGGGTGGGGATGTGTTTTGAGTGGATGGGCTGGTCTCAACTGCCAGCCTTAGACCTGAACTGGTGAGTTGTGCTGCTTTTGTTCGGCTCGGTGTTTGTGGTGGTGCCGTGTTTTTATAGTGGATGTCAGTTTGCTTATTGTGTGGTTTGGAGGGGTTTAAAGTGGCTAATGTTGCAGCTGTAGTTAGGTTTCTGGTTTGTGGTTGTGTGTCGTTATTGTTGTGGGTTCGGATTTGCTTTTTGAACGGTTGTATGTTGGTGATATCATGTGATGTTATCATGAGTTTGGGTCTGGTATCATTCTTGGTGGTTGGGACTCGTCTGTCAATCAAGGCGGGTTTCCAAATGGCTGGTAGGCGAGAGGTATCATCTCATTTGTTCATGCTGTGGGGGCATTTTTCTATCTCGATGGCTTCTCTGATTATTCTGTTGTTAAAATGTTCAATTTTGGCGATAGTTCTGGTTTTTTTAAAATCAATTTCATGTCCCATGGCTTTAAAGTGTTGGAACAGGGATGACATTTGTTCTCCCTTTCTGAGTGAGTTCCTGTGCTCTTCAATGCATGCACTTATTCTTCTGTTGGTCTGTCCGATGTATGTGGTGGGGCAGGTGGGGCATGGGATTTCGTATACTCCTTGGTTTTCTAACCCAATTATGTCTTTGGGGTTTCTTAGGATGGTGGATATTTTTCTGTCTGTGCAGAATGCTGTTTTGATGTTGTGTTTTTGGAGGATCTTGCTGATTCTGTCTGTGGTCCCTTTTAAGTATGGGAGGAGGGCTTTGCCATTTTCTTGTTCTCTGTCTTGGGTTTTTGTGGGTGTCTCTCTTCGGATTAAGTTGGCAATCATGCTTCTCTGGAATCCGTTGGCTGTTAGTACATTAGTGAGTGTGTGTGTGTGTGTACATATATATATATGTATGTATGTATATATATATATATATATATATATATATATATATATATATATATCCACTTTAATATCACATTAATGGCTCAATATCTGGGAGCAGAAATGTCTTCCTGTTTAAGGCTTGCACAAAAAGACGACAAAGTTGGATTCCTTTAAGAATAGCAGAGGTGCTTGGCTCTAGCTTTTGAGCCAAAGCACTTCTTGCATCCCATTTGGAAAAATGCAGTGTCTTAATATAGAATTGTTGACTGTGAGGAATTAATAGATTAGAAATCTGAAAAGATGCTGAATGAAATCACTACAAAATTGGAAGAGGCTAGGAGGATGGAATAGACAACATTTCTCCATCTCAAGGGGAAAAAAAGATCTTTTACCTGACCAGCTAAGAATTCATTGTGCAAGTGACCTTTATAAAATTATTGTTTATGCTTTCTTGGTGTGAGGTAAAGTAGGAAAAAAAGAATATTCCAATTTATTTCAAAGGTTACCTATTAGAACTGAATATTTAGTACGGCTGTATTATCATATTGCATAGATTTTACCTCAGAGATTGGACATTCTGTATGAGATGTCCTTATGCCTCTTTGAATTTCCTGCCATGAAGGTATATATCGGAGTTGGAGAAGATATTTGCTCCTCTTCTCAGAGGAGCCATAGTTTCCTATACTCAGCTGTCATTAACAAATAAAAAGTAAAAGTAGACTCCAGTACTTCTAATAGAGCTGTAAAGCAAATTGTGTAGTCATCTTTTTTGTAAGGAAAGTCTGTTCCATATTTCTGGGTTTTTAGTCAATAAGTGAACAGTCCTAATGATTGATTGATGATATCTCAATTGTCAATTTTTGTTAACCTAAGTGATAATTTATTATCCCCTGCTTTAAATTAAAAACAAATAAGAAAAGAACAGAAATCTAGCTTTAGATAAGCAATTGGTAAATGTGGCTTATCTACCTACATGATACAAACAAAAAGCATGAGCAAAAAGCAGAGGTTGTAAAATTCTCCCTTACTATGACTTTCTGAGTTTGCAAACTGAAGAACAATTGTCATTCCAAAATATCCACATCAGACCTGATTTTTTTAAAAAAAGGTAATTTGGAACCAGCAGTGACACAGATCTACTACTTGCCTGCAACTTTTTAAAGCAGCTGCATGTTTTTCAGGATTCTGTGGCTCTTGCCATAGCAGACAGCCACACAATCCAAATAAAAGACACAGCTACTTTAAAATAAGCAGTGTTATTTCTGTGCTTCCTCATGCTTCCCTCACAAATATTTTCCACACTCTTTCTAAAGTATTACACACCCCCAAGTATTATTGCACAATGTCAGCTAAGACACAGAGTTATGTCAGCCCTGAAAATTAATCTATCATCATTATTATGTCCATTTGTTAGGACTGTATGACAACCCTGCAGACTCGTTATCCAGTCTATTGGGTTGCTGCTTTAGAGAAGTATAAGTGGATGGATGAAGCTAACAAAAGAAGCACTGAAATTTAAAAAATTGGAGTGGGTTTTCTGATGTATGTATTTTATTATGTTATATGCTATTATTTTTTTCTTTTATTATGTTATTATAAATCTTGTTATATTATGTTATTGCAATGCAACACTATTTATATAGTATAATTACATTTAGAATTTCTGTGGCATTACAAATTTTGAAAGACGCCAGGAAAAGTATCTGTTCATTTACATGTATTTAGATTTTTATTCCTCCTAAAATGGTACTCATGGTAGCAATCAATTTTTTTTATTTGCTTTTTGACTGTTTTTGACTGCTTTTTGAAACTCCTCTGTTTCAGGAGCTGAGTAGATTTCCTACATTTCAGCCCTTGCTAATGTTAGCCATGGATAGAAATGCATTGTCTGCAACCCAGGTTTACCCACTGAAAAAAAGTGATGAATTAAATGTACCAGTTAGGGACTCACTGCCCCAAAGGCTCATTCACCAGAATTATTAGCAATTATAGACCTCTTCTCTGACACCATCTGGCCTTTCAAAACAAAATCTGCAGTTCCAAAAGTAAACTTGCCACCACACAAGCTACATATTAAAAAAATAATAATAAAGTGATGCAAAACGTTTACTATTTAGGGCAACACAAACACGGTGTCTAATTGTCATGTAGATGATTTGTATTTAATATATTTTTGTTTCTTTCCTTTAAATCTCCTTAACTGTCAGCCCCAATAAACTAGAGATTTGTGCTGTTTTAGAGATAGCTTTCATTTAAATTTTCTATTGATGAATTCATCCTGGACACTTAAATTGTGAATAGCATAAAGCCATTAAACCTCCTACATAAAGCTTTACAGCAATATTATCTTCAGTTTCCTTGAGCTGAGGAAAGTATCTGAGAGCTAAATGTACTACTTCTGACTGACTTCATTGACTAGAGTATTAATAACGCTGGGCTATTCTAGTGTGTTTTGAAGACCGCTTCAAAAATCCCAGTAATAGATTAAGGCTGTAAGACTTGCCATCAAAAAGTTTGTTGGGGACTTCTCTTGCCTATATTGAAATGATTTCCCTTTTTACACTTCTTTTTGTCAAATCCAATTCAAAAAACAATAGTATGACCTTTAAAACTCTTAATATCAATTTGATTCTAGGTTCCTTAAGAAAACCTGCTTTTAATATCCAGTTTTGTAGATATTACAATGACGTGCAGATTTCCAAGTATCCTCGTTATTAGCAATAATACCTGTCTTGATGCTAGAAATTGTCTTTTCCAGGATTATAACCTGTCTGTGATATTTCCTACCTAGAAAACCATGATTAATATCTGCAGGCTGTTCTGGTACTGAAGATGTTACTAAGTTTGGGTAATGTAACATCTCCAAGAAGATAACTAAGCTCAGAGAGCACCAAGGACCCCTCATTTCAACCCTGAGCTACAAATACTGGCTACTCTAAGTATCCACAGTTCTGAGATCATTTTGATGAAGATAAAGGCAAAGCATAATTTAAAATAACTACAAATGTTGCTGATTTTATTTCACTTTCTAACTGTCACACTTGGTTTTTCCATTTTTATTTATGCTGTGCTTCTCTGTTTCTTTAATGGTGTGAAAATTATCTGTGGTTTGGTATTGTTAATCGGTCTGAGCACCTGTTTTGTGGAAGGTGTGATAAGTAAATAAATAAATATGCTTTCATTCTCTGCCCATCCTTAATAGGACTTTCTTTTCTCATAGACTTGAACAAAAAGGCTGATGGATAACTTTTCTGAAGCTCTAGAACAGGGGTGTCAAACTGGCAGCCCGTGGACAGGATGCATCACACGCAAGCCACGCCCACCCCAGCTCTGCAAAGGCAAAAAAGTCACAATACGTCACAATACGTCACATGAGGCAATCGAGTTTGACACTCATGCTCTAGAAAAAAGGCATAAAAATGCTAAGCGCCATATACTTTCTAATGATCTTTGGCACATATTCTGATAGTATATTTTTAAAACTGTTCTAGGCGAGCAGACTCATCTATCATTCAAAGACACCAAGTAAGCACTTGTTGAATTTTATAAACACTTCTAAAATTTATCCACAGTACGTCTGGTACATTACATGCTGGTCTGACAATTAATACTTCAGCAAAACTGCAGTTTCAATCTCCTAGAAGTTTTCTTCTCCTAAAAAAATGATTTTGTTTTTCTATCTCATTCTGAGGATGATTTACAATTTCTTTAGACTTTTATTGTGACCATAGGACAAAAAAGTTATTCTCTCCTCTTCTCCCCATTACACTTTTTTTTCTTCTCTGGTGGTCCTGGTTTCCCCAGGAAAAAATAAATAAAAATAAAACCTCATTGGATGAATTTCTCATGATTACCTTCTCATGAAATGTAACTGAGAAGTTGCAGGTTGCTGTAGAAAACCATGTATACACATACTTATTTTAGTCACTTTATAATGAAAATAATGCAAGCACATTATATTGTATCCATAAAAAGTTCACCAGTTTTCTTGTTCTTTGTGTGTGTGTGTGGAAGGGGAAATACAGAAAATAATATGATTTTTAATAGTTGTATTAAGTATTTTTATGTATTTTTAATCTATTGTTGTGCACTGCCCAGCGTACTATCAGCCGGGTGGGTGGCTATATAAATTTGTTTAGTAAATAAAAATAAATTCATTTTCCACCATATTGAGTAATGAAATTTCCATGCAATATGAAAATGTTTAGCAGTTTCATTGCCCGCACTGAGAATGCAGCAGCCTGGATGAAATTTTACAAATGGTAGCAATTAATTGGGTGGGGACCAGAAATGTTCATTAACTACTTTCTGCCAATTAAAGGTAAAAAAAACTGTTGGATAGTATTTTTAGGACAGTCAGTAGTGCTGTGGAAATAACCTGCTCATGAATGTGAAGTCTGCTGCTTTAATTAGCAGAATACATCTGCCTTGATAGGTCTGTAGAAGCAAAAGGAAGTATATTGAAAGTTTTCCAAATAATCAGGGCTTTTTTTCTCATAGAACGCTCAGAACGGAGTTACGGCACCTTTTTTTGGATGGAACCTTGTAGGGTAGGCAAGGTGGGTTGTATGATATGTGTGAGTTCCGGCACCTTTTTGTTTTACAAAAAAAGCACTGCAAATAATAACATTTTCAAGACCGTAATCCTTTATGCCAGCCTTCCCCAAAATTGATGCTCTTCAAAGTCATTGACAGAGCTGGGTAGAGCTGCTCCTTGGTGTTCCTGAAGCATACACTTTGACTGAAATCAGTGGTTTTTACTTGTGAGGTGACAATGAACAGGATTCCTCTGTTAGATCCTCTTAATAGGTTTCTCAACAGGACTGATCTCATCTTAGCATTTCTTACATGTATTTTTCTTATTATCTTCTGTTACACCTCTCACCTCACCCCAATTTTGCCTCCAGCTCTTCCACAGGCTTCAAGACATTCCTGTGCTGGATGCCTTGTAAATATTGTCTCACTACCACGGATTAATCATCCCCCCTGTGTCAACTTTCCTGATCACAGATCTTACGCTTTTCAAGCTGCTCTGTACCGCACATTGTTTTTTGCCTCCAAATCTTCTGTCTTTGTACCGCAGGAACTTGTACTATTATCAGATTCCAGTTTCAAAGATTTTGATTAACCTGTACTGGGTTGAATTTTGCTGCATGCTTCTCCTGTTTTAAACACAATTGCCTGTACACAGCTCAGAGTTCAAGGCAATGTTTAGCAACGGAAGGGACTGAGCTGCATTTGAGGCAGTCTGGTCCACGCTAAATGAGTCTACTCAGAAAGACAAACATGCTCCTGCCAAATCTTGATTTCAAGAAAGAGAGGAGAGAAATATTGTCCTCTGCTTTTCACATCTAGCAACAGAAACATCCCAATTCTTTTTTGTTACGCTGTTATAGAAGCAGGTATTTCTTTTGTTTCCTTACCTCCCTGGAAAGAATAGTCTTCATTTTTCTTTTAAGGGAACTTCCTTCTTTCCTTCCTTCACCATCACATGGATTTGGTACAACTATTCTATGTGACAGCATAACAATAAGATTAGCTACTTGTTGAAAGATGTATTAAGTGAATCACTCCATCAATAGCTGCACATGCATGCAGGTATATATACACACACACAATGACACAACTGGCTTTTCCAAATTAGAACATAGTTTCAATTTATTAGAATTTTTTTTAAAGCAACAGTAACTCTATTCCGGCGAATAGGAGATACATTCAAAAGGGAGGTCAGATGTTTTCATGGCAAGTTCTGGAATGATAAGTTTAGTTTACGATCACACTACCAAGAATTTCCCATCTGGATGTTCTACTGCGAATCTTTTCAGAGAAAAATTATTGGCAACAAATAAATGCTACTTGGAAGACTGTCTGTTGTGCATAAGGCTGGGGAAAGAAGGCGGATTTGCCTCTTGAACAGGCTGCATCTGTTGCTGATGCTGAGTAGAGATGGGTCTAATTGCAGAATCAGTGGCAGAGAAAGTGAGACAGAAAAGGAAAGGTTACTGCCACACAAAAAAACTAGTTTATTGGGAATGCTTCTGGTCCAAACCACACCAAAATGAATGCAACTCAGAGCTCTTGCTTAAATCATATTCCTTCCCATGGTGTTAATGCATATTTTTCCAGTATGATACATTTCCATAACCTGCACAAAGGAGACTCAACCATTTTCATCAATTCTACTGAAAACAATGTCAATTTTTAACATAACCTGAACCCCACTTTTAGATATATATATTTTTGGTCAAAATAAAATAAACAACCACCACCTTAAAACAAGGGAAGAATACACTGTTAGAGTAGTAGAAATAAATAGGTCCTTTGCTGCCCCCGCCCCCCCCCAAATAACTGGCAACATAACTTTACCCAATTAAAATGATTTTTCGGCTTATCAGATATAGCCAATTAGGAATGTTAAACTTATTTTAAAAGAAAGACACTGACAGTGTCTAATTATATGCATGTATGTTTGGGAGGCAAATTAGTTTGCGTTGAAACTGCATTCTGGTCTTACCGCTCTTATACAATACTTCCATCTAGTGGATACTGTTGGAGTTATTAGCTTTATTGAAAGCCAAGGCAAGGAGACTGGTATTAAAGAAGGTACTACTGTATAAATATGGAGGGAGCCCATTCCGTAAAACAAACTGATTTAAAATAATCATTTCCAAAGCTGTGCATCATTACACTTTTAACAGGCCTTTGAAATCTGTTTCTTTCTGAATCCAATGAAATGTTTGAGCAACGAGTGAGCTTAGGGAAGCAGAGCTGGGCAGAACGCCAAACAGCTTGTAAACCCTTGATTCCAAATAAATGAAGGCTAGACTTCAATCATTCACACACACACACACACACACACACACACACACTCCGTGCTGTGATTTTTCTTGTGGAAATGGCATTATTGGGAAAGTGACAATAGCATCCATTTTATGCACTCCTGCTGGTAGTTTGTGCTGTTGGCGGAGGGTCTAATTCTAAATGTATGAAGATTGGGAGTGCTTGGCAAAGTGTGCTGAGCCAGAAAGCAGTCCAGCTTCTCTGCTGGCTTTTAAATACATCCCTTGGCAAGCCTTCTTCTATAAGCTTTTTCAGTCACATATCTAGAAATATTCCACAGAAATTTTGAAGCGTTGAGAATGTGTATAGAGAAACTAGAATTGGGGGACTGTCAGCAGTGGGAATATGTCGCTCTTCCAATGTTGCTGAACTACAGTTCCCAGCATCATTCACTATTAACCATCCTGGTGGGGGAGCTGAATGTTTTAGTTCAGTAAACATCTGGAGAGAGATTTCAAACAAAGATCAAGAAATCTATAGATCCTGGAAAGCCCACATTCCCTACTCTATTGCCACAATGGGCTTCTTTATTCCGATCAAGATTACACTACCAGAACCAGCCACTGAAAGTAAACTTGTGGTAAACCAAGCTTATTGCTCAACCTAAGCTATCTAGTGGACCATATCATGGTTCAGAAAGTGAGCTGGTATATCTCTGCTTCTTCTACTTTGGAAACATTTTGCATGAAGCTGTAACCAGAAGGCCATAAGGAGTGTCATGCTATGGCCATTCATTTTTCCAAACCAACTAGAATCTGAGCTAAGCAGGACTGTGGATGCAATTTCCTGCAAAGATCTCCAAATCAGATTATTGTATTTGGACTGTCTGGAAAATGTGCAGATATTACTGTACAATTGCTATTCCACAGTTTACCTAGATGGGAGGGAAAAGAAGGCTTACAATACTTATTTATCCCACTTAAAAAAAAACCATAAGCAACTTCTGGTGAGTTTGTCAATGTTTTTATTCCAGGAAGGAATCCTTATGACACACTGTTTTCCATAATTACATAATAATCTGGTTTTTCATGATCTCTATGTTGAGTCCATTTCCATCACATTAAGATTCTTCATTTTATGCTGCTTGTCTTTACAGCATAGGCCATTTCTTTTATCCAAAGAACTAGTTCCTTATAAATTATCCCTAGTAATAAACCCAGGTCTCTGTTCTCTGTTGGTAACTTGGATATTTTATCCTTGTAGCATTGGTGATTCCTTCAGTAACTTGGAAAGTCAAGAGTTCCAACTCTGATCCTTTAATCAAAATTCTCTAGGATCTTTATCAGTACTGGAACATATTCAAAAAAAGCCGTTGGATGAATTGAATTAATTCCTAGAACAGAAGCATGTTTTGTAAGGTGTTGGGTACAGCATCAAGAGAAACCTTGTGTGAATGAGACACACCAGATCAAACAACACACTGTAACTTATTTGTGTTTTACAATGTTTGTATCTATATATCAGTAGCTCTAAATCACCTGAGTAATCAAATGATGAGAAAATGAATTATATGCATGCATGAACCACTCTCAAGCCCACATCTCATTATTAGTTAAATGTATGTAATCATTTAACATTACCTTATACTGATTGTTTTCTTTAGTAAACACAGTATGTAAGTTATCAAGATGTATATGATGATATTTCATTATTAAAATCATCTGAATTTTATCATCCGATAACATCATCACTATTTTTATTTGAAACAGAATTGGTTTGTGATTTTCACCAGAGCCATGACAGATAGGGAGCCTTAATCCCCCTCTCTCAATGTGGAGACTGTGGTCTGAATTCTCATCATATTTCCCCTAAAGCAAATAATAACCAAAATTGGACATGATGAATGCCTGCCTGCATTTAATGTGCCATCTAATTTGCCATTCAGTCTCCTTTGTTTTCTCTGCAAAGGTCAGGCCCTTTTAATGAGGCTGCAGATGATAAGTAATCTAGTAAGAGAGTTAGTAGAGGAATCAAGTATCAAGCAGCATAAAACAGGCAGCTAGTGAAAATCAGATTTCATAATGGTGGAAGGATAGTCTCTCTCTCTCTCTCTCTCTCTCTCTCTCTCTCTCTCTCTCTCTCTCTCTCTCTCTCTCTCTCTGTGTGTGTGTGTGTGTGTGTGTGTGTGTCTTTCTCTCTCTCCCTCTCTCCCTTCTTCTAATGTAAGAGAAACTCTTCTTTTCTGATTTTTCTGTGCTTCTTCATAATCACCACTTTACCACAGAATGTCAGTGTATAAAGTGCAAAGGAAAAAGATTGCAACAATTGGAATTTCCATGGCAACACTTCAGATTTGCCATAAAAGTTTGATCCTATGTAGACAGTACCATCCATGCTTACAGTATTTTCCAAGTGGGTGCAGTGCTGACTCTAAGAAACACTTCAGGGTATCCGGTTAAGAATTAGAAAAGACATAACTTGACACACAGGCTCTCAGTGACTACACAAACAGAAAAGGATATTTCACGCAGAGTTGTTTTTTCACATTGCCGGAAAATTAGTTTCTATGATTGCAATGGATACTATTAACAATGGTTTAAACTACAGACGGCTAGCAGAAAGCCTCTGGGCCAAATCCCCTTCTTCCACCCCACCTCAAGGAAACTTTTCTGGCCCACAGTCACCTGCTAAATTAAACTTTAGTCCATAATGTCCCATGTTTCGTATAAATGATATTGATCATATTTGTTCCTACAGAGGATTAGGCTGATTATGAAGAGAATTTGTGTGGATAGAAAAATAAGCACATTAAGGCTGAGTCAGCCCATAATCTTATCACTATACAGAATTAAGCAATTGTCCACCTTTGATTTGGAAGCATCCGTGCATATTCATGATGGATATTTTATTTGGATGGATATTTTATTTGAAGTGCTTTTAAGAGGAGGGCGAAACATGGAGTCTTTTTTCTCTAGCTGCTTGTACAGATAATAGATGGACTGCTTTGCAAATTAATCTATTCTGTAGGTACTACAATTCAGCTTCAGCAAATTCTGAATGTGTCCAAATGCTAAAATATAATATGTTTGCTTAAATTATGCAAATTAGGAAGGATAGCCTTTTAAACTGTTTAATGTTCTCCTTACATTATTTCTGTGGTTTTAAATTGCTGATTATATTAGGTAATTCCTATTTTAATTGTGTTTTAATTAATTTGATCTGCATATCTTTTCATTATTGTTATTCACTGCATGAGTGACTTGTTTATTATAATCCCAGCTCAGCAGAACCAAATGAACTTTCTTAATCAAAATTGCTGGTATTAGCAATACTTTAAGTTGAATAATGTTTTTCAGTACAATTCTCAACTTTCTGAGGAAAACTATTCTGAGATATATTTTAGGCATTGTGTCTCACAGTAGTTTGTTAGAAAATGCTTGAATCAGTTCAGTGTAAGAATAATGAGAGATCTCTCAAGTTCATATCTATATATATTTTTTAACTAGCTGCCCACATACCGTGTCCGCAGATGCATTGATTTATTTCAGTTACTATTCTGCCACCTCCTACTGCCATAGCCACAAGTTAGGAAAAATGTATGGAAAGGAAGTATCGCATATAAATTTATATATACAGATAGTCTTCAACTTACCAACACAATTGAACCCATTGTTAAGCAAGGCACTTAGCCACTGTTGTTAAGTGAGTCACTGCAGTTGTGAATGGTCATTAAGTGAATCTGGTCTCACCCATTGACTTTGCTTGTCAGAAGCCAGCTAGGAAAGTTACCAGTAGTAATCACAGGACCACGAGACAGTTTAATCACATAAATACATGCCAATTGCCAAGTGCCCAAATTTTGATCAAGTGACCATGGGGATGCTACAATGGTCATTAAGTATGGCAACCAGTTCATAAGGTTTTTCAGTGCCATTGTAACTTTGAATGGTCACTAAATAAATAGTCGTACGTCAAGGATTACCTGTATATATTTTTCTATTTGACATACTCAAGGACTGAGGTGCTTAAGCTGGGGGTCCATGGAGATAAGGTATTTGTGAACTTAGATGGGGAAAATATTACAAGTCTACTTTTACTAACCACCAACTGAAATTTGGCCTTTCATTCAACAATAATCTATGTAGGCAACAAAGCAAATTACGGTCACTCAACTTCGTGAATGTTTCTTAACATCAATGAATCTCATTATCTAAAATTATTATATCTTTTTTAAAAAAGATCGTGAGAGACAGTTGGGTGTAGTGGTTAAAGGCATCAGACTTTAATCCAACCTTAAGCAAGAAGCCAGTTGGTGATTGGTCACTCTCCCTCAGCCCTAGGAAGAAGGCGATGACAAACCACTTCCAAAGCCTTGATAAGAAAACTGTAGGGACCTACAAGAGTCAAGTCAATTTAAAGGAAACTCCCCCTCCCCCCATGTCCTGTTGGATTAATAAAGAAGAACATACGTGTGTTATTTTCAATAACTTGATCAGTATTAGAGCATAATTGGTTTCCTTTTTAACAAAGTCTTGATAGTCTGTTATTTATGCATTTGCATGCAGTATACAGTATATGAACTTGCTCTAAGTACATTTGTATAGATGGAATGATGGAATGGAAAATAGATGACCTTTTAGAGAGGTGTGATACATTCCCTGTAGATTTCTACATTCTTATTTCAAAACATGAGGATGAATTTTGTCTATAGGGGAATAACTGTGCAAATTTCAAGTTTCAGACTTTATTTTTTAACAAAACGTGCACATCCCAAAAGGGAAAAACCAGCTTGGGGAATATATTGATTTAGTGTATGGAACTAGCATACTGCTTCTAAAAGCTCTGACATACATATAAGGATAGAGACTAAGGAGTTGGTATTTGTCAAATAAAGTGAAAAAAGGTTACAGCGGAAATGAAAAAAAGTAGGGCCTCAAGGAGAAATGTATAGGTTTCAAAGAGGGAAAGAAGAAGAAATAAAGCACGAGATATCATAATTATCTGTTCCTAAACACAAGAGACTGCCCTTTGGGATTATTTGTGGGTGGTTTGAAAAATATTATAAACTCAGGCTATGTTCTAATCTCCCAGCTCTTAGTTATGCATTTAAGAGAACTGAAAACATAAAGCTTATTTAAATACCCTCAAGAACAACATTTTATACAACAAACTCCCAGATATTTTGCAGTATTAGTTGTTTGGCCCCAAAGCTACAAGAATTTCATATAAAAGAGATGTAAAATGTAGCTAAATACTACTGTCTTTCTACAAAATCATTTACATCACCTTCTCAAGCTTCTGTAAACATACTTGCTGAATCCCATGACTGGTATCTTCAAAAATAGCTGGTGTTAATGTGACTGTGTTAATGTGGTTAGTATGGATATGGTTTCCCACCAAAAATAAAGGAGGGAAGGATGGAGGAATTGAATGTTAACAAAAAGGCATGCCACACATGAAACCAGGTTTTGGATTCAGTGGGCCTTTTCCAATAAGCTTTTTCTTGGGGTGTTCCATAACAGAGTAATGGAAATGAGACTCTAGCCCTATAAATAGGGGTTGGTTACCTGTGTAATAATTGGGACGTGGTGGCTCAGTGGGTTAGGATGCTGAGCTTGTCAAGCAGAAGGTCGGCAGTTTGGCGGGTCAAATCCCGAGTGCCGCGTAGCAGAGTGAGCGCGTTACTCGTCCCAGCTTCTGCCCACTTAGCAGTTTGAAAGCACATAAAAATGCAAGTAGAAAAATAGGGACCACTATGGTGGGAAGGTAACAGCGTTCTGTGCGCCTTTGGTGTCTAGTCATGCCGGCCACATGACCACGGAGACGTCCTCGGACAAGCGCTGGCTCTTTGGCTTTGAAACGGAGATGAGCACCGGCCACTAGAGTCGGAAACGACTAGCACGCATGTGCGGGGGAACCTTTACCTTTACCTGTGTAATAAGTATGAGAATGTCTTAACCGATTAAGTTACCCATTCCCCCAGTGGGGCACCATTCCTGATCATCTAGTCAACTGTGGAACTTCCCACAGCCTACTTCAGATTGTTTTTTAAAGGCTTTGTATTTAAAAAGCACAGCCAGAGTTAGTTCAACCACAGAGAGAATCAAGGAAAGCATATCAACCTGTAATCTACTGGGACTATCTACTCTTCTATAGTGGGTGAGGACAAAAAGTAAAAAATGAAGATTCAGGACATAGAGAAGGATAAACGTTGGAAGCACTTTTTCATTCTATGAGCAGCACAGAGAGAAGGCTTACTTTGCATTAATCTTCTCAATCCTCTGGGTATGACATAATTGACTCTGAAGAGTTGTTTTATAGCTATACAATTCCTTAGGCTATGTAGATCAAAAACTAACCTCTTCTATCCTTGCTTTTGATCCTTAGGGTTTTTGAGTATCATGCCAAGCCTCCTTCTTGGCATTAGGTGAACAGACCATCAAAGAAAGGAGCAAGATCATCAGCTTTGGAGACCAAGAGAAACTTGAATAAAGTTGGAGGGCACTGTAAGGACAGAACAAGGAAATCCAGTGGATCCCATATTCAACCATAGTTACAAAAGGTTCTGTGGCTTTGAATCTATGCTCCATATGGAGCAGAACAAAACTAATATTTGTTATAACAAAAGCCAATAGAGATCCTTATCTGTGTTTTGTTTGATGTCATGAGGGACATATACAGTAAGCATCAAGCATCAGCATTGAAATGAAAACTTACTATAATGGATACTCAGTTAGCATCCACACATTGCAGATGGAAATGTTTCAGGATTTCAATAATTCTTCTGTTAAGCCTTTGAATTGACTATTAAAACAGATTTTTTTTAAAAAAATGTATGGAGTCAGTGAGGCATATAGGTATTTACACATCCTGGCAATTTTCTGGGAAGACTTTCTTTAATCACGTGAAGTATGGCTCTCTGGAAATTAATCAAGGGGGAACTACACAATAAATTAGACTTCTACCTTGCTGTAGCCCTCATGTGTATCATAAAGCAATTTATGCTAGCCATAGAATAAATAAAATCAATCATAGGTCAGGTCACTAGCTAATGCAATTCACAAAAGATTGTCATACAGCTGCTCAAGGTAAGAAACTAGCGACAATGTGGCATGGCCATATGGAACAAATGGTGCAAGTTCTCTCCAGCCACAAGATGCAATAGTTGTGGTGTTTAGTGACAGCTGGATTATTAGCTTCCTACTGAAATTCAATGCAGTTCATTTTTTGCTCAAAGTTTTTGCCCACTAGTAAGTTTGTTCATCATAAGTAACATAGCTTTTAATGCATTCCACATTACACAACTCTGCAATATTGATGTAACAGAGTTGTTGATTAATATTCATGTAACTGAATTGTTGATTAGTAAAACTGTGTAGAACCTGCCTATGCAAATTTATCTGCTGTCAGGCAAAAACTTCATATGTGAGATATTTTTTTCTTTCACTAGCGGCAGGCAAAAAAGAGAATAATAATAAACATCTCCTGCTTCCTTTCTCTGCCATGGCATTTTACAAAACCAGTTAAAGCTGAAATGGGAGGCTCATCCTGATACTTGTAGCATTTCAAAGCTATGGGGAAATATCTCATTGATTACTTCCTGCTATAGAAGATACAAAGAATAATTCCTGCTACAGAAATACTACAGACAGAAGTTTGTTTTTAAACCATTTCATAATATTAAAAAAGAAGTCCCTGCAGATTTTATTATGCTAGTCGTTGCCAAATATAGGGGGTGGTGCTCATCTCCAATTCAAAGTCATTGAGCCAACACTGTCCAAAGACATTTTGGCCAGCATGATGTCACAGAGCGCTGTTACTTTCCCACTGAGGTGGTACCTATTTATCTACTCAGATTTGCATGTTTTCAAACTGCTAGGTTGGCAGGAGCTGGAGACGAGGACAGGAACTCATCTCGTCACGCTGCACTCAGGTTTCGAACGTGGGCTGCAGACTTTCCAAGTGAAAAACCTAGCATCCTAACCACTGGTCCACCACACCACCCCCATACAATTAAGGATAGCATTAAAATGAGTGGGAAAGCTGAGTTATTTCAACAGCAAAATGCTATTCATGCCTACTGCTTGGTATGCCAATTCTGATATTCCCTTGCATTTCTTTCCTCATGTGGATTTTTTTTATTATTTTATTGGCTGCCTGGAAATGAGAAAGGGAAGTATTTAGGCTTCAAAATATACACCTGAGCTCCCAAAACAGGTGAAATAGAGCTATACAACCAACTCCATTTTTAGAATGATAAGTAGTCTGGGAATGTTTTTGCATGCTGCAGAGTAAGAAAAAGGCAAGAAAACAACAGCATATGTCTTGGGGTAAAAGAATCTCTGTGCAGGTTGATGAAAATCCATGGAAGGAAGCAGCCAGAACTATGCATAATGGGACTTTTGCTGCTGGGGATGGTTGGGCTTATCTAGGTGACAAATTGATGAGAAGAGACTAGGGGGGGAAAGGTTGATTTAACACAATGATTCAAAATTTGGGTTGTGCAGCTGTTGCCTGCAGACCTACCAAGATAAATTCAGAAGCCATTTCTTTGTGGTGGTAGATTAATAGCAATAATGTTAAAAAGTGTGCTGAAATTCTTGGTGCAGAAAAATCCTTATGGCAGATGGCTGGGGAAAAAAAATCTAAGAACTGTAGTACTGACTGGGAAAAGCTGAAGTATATAAAAGAGAACCTATTCCAGATATAACTAGCTTCTAATCTTAGCTGTCTTGTTTAAAAGAAAGATGGAAAGAAAATGAGGTGGGCATATATAGAATACCAATAGAAGATAATATCTGTTGAATTGTGGGTTGGATTGTGGAGTCCTTGGTGCTCTCAGAACTTGGTTGTTGCCTGCAGATGTTTCATTACCCAGCTAGGTAACATCAATGAAACATCTTCAAGCAAACAACCAAGTTCAGGAGGCTGCAAGGACTCCACATATACAGAATAATAAATTAAATGTCTAGCCAAGTGACTGGAAGAAACATGGAAAACTCTTCCAGATTTGCTGGCCTACACTCCCATTATCCTCACCTTTGGGGTTAATTAGACCTGCTGGAAGCCAATACTATCTAGAATTCCAAACCCTAAAATAAGGTTTCTGTTGATCTAGGTGGAATTTTCAATAGAAGAAACTAAGTCATGGGTCAAGCACTGGGTCCAAGAAGGAAAAAGGAGTCTTGTTAAGAAAGGAAGTAATGCAGGAAAAGATGAATATTTTGTTCTGGAAACTAGTCTCCTCCTTGGATGTTAAGGTATAACAAAGTCAATGCAGGCAATCCTGTAAATCCACTAAATAGGACAAGCCTTATTTAGTGACTGCTTGTAGTTATGATGATGAAAGCCTTATTTAGTGACCTTTATTTAGATATACTGATGATGAAAAAGTAATTTTACAACCAATCTTTACATTCACAAGTCTGAAAAGCAAAGGAAAGCTAAAGTAAGTATAAGTACAGTTGCTGTTTTACTTAGCATTAGTTGCACTTAATGACCAACTTACCAATTGTCGACACTAAATGAGGGCTGCTTGTATGGGCTCAATTTGCAACATCTACCGACTTGCAAATTATCACAAGTTCTTATGGATAATAAAACCGTGCTCCTACTATAAAGGGTAATGAATACAATTTAATTTACTACATGAATCCTGATTTAAAGAGTTCATAATTTGAATTCATGCAGTAAAAGAACCCATCCATTTAAATGAGGCACTCCAAAAGAAGTAGTCTGCATGATAGACCCCACCAGGACCTTGTTGGAAGAAAAGTCTTCATCATGGTTCCATCCAAGTTGGGAATAAACATGGCGACTGCTTTAGGAAGAAGGTTATAGTTTATTGAAGAGGAGAACCAGACAGGAAGATGGTCTGGCAGAAAAAGGGCTTAACACATGTAGGGAGTGGGTATAAACCCTCTGGAGCCTTTTGTTTGGATCTGCTTCCTGTTCCTGTTTGAGGCTATTTCCTGTGTCATGAACTTTTGACCTGAGTCTGAGTGTGCCTTTTCTGGTATTCTGATGGTGATGGATTAATCCTATTAAGTCCAAAGGTCATGTCCTGCTTCCCTGGGTCTGGGCTGATGACTCTTTGGATGGGGTATATAGATTTTAGGTCTTTGCCTTCTTAATCTCCTAGCTCCAACCTTCCTGATGGTTTACATCTGCATTTCTATAGAACTGGTTTCTGCTTGGGGAAGGGAGACCTGGGGCTATTAAGAAAAACTGGGCATGTTTCCCTGCCTCTTTAAGATCCTTTGAGGAAGTATATTTTTTCTGCCCTTTTAATATTTCCTTCTCTGGGGAGCTGACTTCCCACAACCTCATGCAGCTTTTTCCATCTTGAACTACTCCTTAAATGTCTTAACAGAATTCCTCAAATGCTGTCTGTTTTATTCAGTCCCACTGAACAAAATTCTGAACATCTTTCACATTAGAACAGCTTTCTGAAAGTGAGGGCTTTTAAAGGTGGATATTGCATGACTTATTTGGGATACAGCTGCTAGCCTCCCAAAATTGCTCTGATACTGTCCTGCTCAAAAGCAAATTCATATTCACTAAGAGTTCTCCTTCCCCTTCAGTGTCTATTGTTGGATTTGTTACACCCTTTGTCCCTTATGCTCCCTACTGCTAAGCCATGGCTCAGCTAGCAACTTAGTGCAAAGGAGAAGCTTTTGAAGGAACACATTCCCCACCACCACCACAAAAACAATCTCTCATTCTAAAGTAGGTACTCCCTTTTCATTGTCAGTGTTTCCAGGAGGAATATGTTGCTGATACTCTTTCAACACAAGGAACCTAGGATCTTTCCTTTGTTAGGAGATTTCCAGGAGGACACAAGAAGTGTCAATGCAAGACCCTGCACTCACAGCTATTGTGTAGTGATTTCTGCCCTGCAGCGAAAGATCTACCATTTTCTATTCCTTCGTATTTCCTTTAATATTTCAAGCATGTAATATTAGTTCCTCCACCATACGCTAAAAACAAATAAAAATTTGAGAACTACCGTAAGAGAAATCTCCTACTTCAAATCTCTCGGTGGTCATAAATTAAGCATCTCACAGGTACAGCGTCCCTTCAGTTTGCCTTCAGGGCCTGCTTATGGGGACAATATTAGTGTAACGTTTTGCTTGGAGAGCTTTGGGCAATAAATCATCATTACCATGTCAGGGCTTCTCCTCACTTCATCTTTCCCTCTGGACTTGGTCTACCTAGGAGGAAGGGTGTCACTACTTATTTTCATCACTTCTCATTTATTAGGACAGGTTATATGCACTAGCTTGAAGAGCAAGAGACATTCATTTAGAATATGATGAGCCTTACCAGATTCTAGGGCAGTTGTGTGATTGTAAAAATACTCCTTGTATATTGAGTATTTGGAATGTATTTGGAATTGGAATATATAATAATAATAATAATAATAATAATAATAATAATAATAATAATAATAATAATAACAACAACAACAACAACAACAACAACAGTAACAGTAATAATAATAATGTTGGGAGGGACCTTGGAGGTCATCTAGTCCAACCCCCTGCTCAGGCAGGAAACCCTATACCATTTCAGACAAATGACTGTCCAATCTCTTCTTAAAAACTTCCAGTGTTGGAGCATTCACAGCTTCTGGAGGCAAGTTGTTCCACTGGTTAATTGTTCTAACTGTCAGGAAATTTCTCCTTAGTTCTAGGTTGCTTCTCTCTTTGGTTAGTTTCCATCCGTTGCTTCTTGCCTTGCCTTCAGGTGCTTTGGACTCCCTCTTCTTTGTGGCAGCCCCTGACATTATATTGATATTATATTATTATATTATCATAATTAAATTCCTTTCACATCTTTTGAATGATGGAATATGGTACCAACCCAGTATGTAAACAATCTGATTCTCTGAAGAAGGAAACATTTGTTTATTTCTCTTCTTTAAAATGAGAGAATAAATGCACCATAAGGGAGCATAGCAATTCAGTCCCAGAAGTGGGAAGAATTCAAAAATTCACAGTAGCCCAATTCCATCTCCCACCAAGGAAAAAGAAGAGTATACATCTCTAATACTAGGAAAATGAAATGAGTGTCTAAATGACTACAGTAGACATTTCACTATAGACTGATGTGAACCATACTACTTGCGTTGTCACTAGTATAAGATCCCAAACCAAAATGTTCACAACAGAGATTGGCACAAAACTGGCTAAATTGTACAGGGGACAGATTGTTGGGCTTCTGCCCCTTACTATTTATGATGCAACAAGAACAACAAGACGAAGAGTCAAATTAAATAGGATGGCATTAATGCAATTCACAAATGTATAGCAATTATACCACAGGAAAACAGTAGGCCTGAGAGCGCTAGGCCTGGATTGAGAAGTGGTGGAGAGACTGCTATACATTGAGGTTTGTAAAATAGCTGTTTGCAGAGAAGAAAAACTTGCATGCACATTAAAAAGTTCTGTTGTTTCAATACAAATAGCAGGTGCAAAATCACCCTTCCAGAGAATGAAACCAGGACTGGAGCCATCTTCCTCCTCCAGGTTCCTCATCCAGATTGCCCCCATCCCAGGATCTGTTTGACTTTTTTAAATTCAAGCTGTTTTTTTTTACTGGCTGAATAGCATCATTCTGGTTCATCCCTGAGGAAGAAAAGCCTTCTTAATAGCATTCAAAAGCAGATATACTTCAGTTTGCAAAATGAGGGCCCCATCTTTGTTGTTATTTTTTTCCCAATTAACCAGAAACAAAAGCCAATCTTTAAATTTTCATTATAAGGAGAACTTCCAATTCCACTGTAATTTTAGACCCTTTCCCCCCTGTATTCTTTCCAACTCTATATTCTTTGCCGAGTGGGAAGGAAGAGGCAGTAACTGGAACTCTAACCACAATGAAAATATAATTGCACTACATCTGAACAAAGAAAAACAAATTTCCAACATCTTTTAAGAAGTTCTTTGTTTGTCAGAGCTTTTCATCATATACTGCAGACGTTCTTGAAACACTTGAAAATTGTATCAGCTATTCTTTATTTCTGCTAACCAATTTGGAAAACCCTTTGGCAATTAAAAATAAACAAGAGGGAACAAGTCAGATGCAGGGAAAGAAACCCAAGGGTGTTTATAGCTGTGCTGAAATGGTTGCACAATCTTTTTTTTCCCCTTTAAAGATTTTTCTCCACAATTTTTCAAGAAGCTGATTCCCTTAGCTTTCCCACTGTGGCGGCCCAAGGCTTTTTGTCATGCTGCAGCTGTGATCTGATAAAATAAATGACACTTGGAGGGGCTCATGTCCTTAGTAACAGTTATAATAGAGTTTCTAATGTGCAATAATATTCAAATGAATATTAAAACATCACAAAGCAATAATAAAACCACAGCTGTGCCACTATAGAAAACCATGGATTCTAAAGGAATAGAAGGCAACCCAGCACCGAGTTACGCATTGATACCTCCAGAGCAATCAAGGTTATCTCTCAAGCTGATGGGAAATAAGGCATACAGAATTCTGCTCACAAGAAGCCAAAGGATGATTCCCAGAGGAACCGAGGGGAGCTCAACAAAATAATATTCCCCAGCCCCTTGTTGACTTCCCTGTTCCGTCTTTTCATCTCGTTCTAAAGCTACAGCTTTAAGAATTCACACTTAGGATTAAATGAACCATTACCCGAAACAAATGTGCAGCTATTCTCCACAGCAACCACTGTGCTTAAGCTCTCCAACTGCTTGGGGGAGTGGGGTGGGGGTGAGGGGATAGATTTTGGAAGTGAGTGTGCTAGTAAGTGGCTAGGAACGTCTAGCAATAATCTGACCAGTCGTGGCTAATATTAGAAGGTAAGCTGGGTTGACTCCAGTTAGATTTTTAGGGGACCCTATTTAGCTTTTATTTTTATTTATTTTTATTTTTATTTTAATTTTAGGGACGCGGTGGCTCAGTGGGTTAGGATGCTGAGCTTGTCGATCAGAAGGTCGGCAGTTTGGCAGGTCGAATCCCGAGTGCTGCGTAGCAGAGTGAGCACCTGTTACTCGTCCCAGCTTCTGCCAACCTAGCAGTTCAAAAGCACGTAAAAATGCAAGTAGAAAAATAGGGACCACTCCGGTGGGAAGGTAACAGCGTTCCGTGCGCCTTTGGCGTCTAGTCATGCCGGCCACATGACCACGGAGACGTCCTCGGACAAGCACTGGCTCTTCGGCTTTGAAACGGAGATGAGCACCGGCCCCTAGAGTCGGAAACTACTAGCACGCATGTGCGGGGGAACCTTTACCTTTACCTTTATTTAGCTTTTGGTTTGAATGGGACGTTGAAAAGCATCCAGGAAGAGACAATGGGAAATCATCTTATAATTTTGCTGATAAAATTGAAAGGTTGTATCCAAAGCTTGACTTGAGGGAGACTTTTATTTTAGACTAGCAGTCTTCAAATTTGGCCCTTTTATGAATTGTGGACTTCAACTCCCAGAATTCCTCAGCCAGCATAAAATAAGGCATGTCTTCCCTTTTAAGGTACTTGTACAAAATAGTCATTGCATACAAGTAAAGTGAAAGCTGTGTCAAATTAAGGTGCTAGCTAAGAGCTTAATCAGCAGATGTATAGGGAGCTTGAAATGAAGAATATATGATCAAATCTGTACCTCTAGTTCAAATTCAGAGAACTTTCTGTTTCCCAATCAAATAAGCTTTTAATACCTTCCTTCATAGACGAAGAGAC
The DNA here is from genome assembly GCF_947247035.1 of Vipera ursinii. Taxonomy (NCBI): domain Eukaryota; kingdom Metazoa; phylum Chordata; class Lepidosauria; order Squamata; family Viperidae; genus Vipera; species Vipera ursinii. Next base: position 84,014,783 of record NC_139516.1, on the reverse strand, counting down.
TAGTGATTAATAAATTATTACTCTTACTTACCATAATACAAGAAAAGCACTGAATGCATTTCTTCTGTGTAATAAACTCACTCATCATTAAAAAAAAATCAATGCGAAGCTATTAGCTCCATCATTTATTTCTGTTACTCCTTTAATGTAGTGAATAGTCAAGGGACACATTCACATGAGAGACTAAACCACACAGAGATTAGCTCAAGCAAGTTACTCTGGACTGGACACTTTAATATTTTTCTAATTTTTGTGCAGGGCATTCTGGCTTTCTGCGTTTTCAAATAAGTCAATTAGTACATATTGTTCTCTAAACAGAGCAGCTTTCTTTCAACAGTTAAATCTAGAATCTAAAGTTACCCAGCTGAATTGCCACTTGCAGTCTTGAACCTCACACACATGCCAAAAACAGAGTCACGAAAACAGACACATTCCTGTGCTGATTATTTAAAAAATAATTTTAATTACAGAATTACAGAGTTGGAAGGGATCTTGGGGGTCCCTATAACCATTCTGGATAAGGGGGCTGTCCAATCGCTTCTTAAAAAACCTCCAGTGATGGAGCACCCACAACTTTGGAGAAAAGCTGTTTTACTGATTGTTCTCACTGATAGGAAATTTGTCCATAGTTGGATCTTTCTTTGATAAGTCTCCATCTGTTACTTCCTGTCCTACCTTCAAGAGTTTTGAAGAAAACACTGACCCTTTCTTCTCTGTGAAACATGGGAATAAATTGGTTTTGTCTTTTTAATAAGTCATTTTGAGCGTTTGCTCTGATCAACAGTAATGCCCTTATTTATAAATCCTCTTGGCAAACAGAATTTACATTACAGTAGAACACATGGTAGTAACATGGCTATCGCATCAGGAAAAAAAGACTGTCAAATATTTTATGAATGTATCCTACTCTTCCACTTTATGAATATATCCTATTCTCCCCAAGCATTTGCCAGAAAAGAAGCAAGCTTAAAGGGACGATTTTTCAATTGGAGGGAAGTAGCAGTCAAGAAAGAGGTACAAATAGGGAAATCTGCACTTGCTCTTCTTCTTATGCCAATAATCAACATCCTATCCTTAGTCAATAGGATAAAATGTGCAAAAAGTTAATGGTTTTAGATCTGTATTATGATTTGGTTGAAAACACTATGAAAAGTGGGGTTTCTAATTCCAAGTGGAGTTTTCTTTGCCTAAGTTTAACTTTTCCAGCAGAATCAGGCAGAAGATAGTAGAAGAAGTGATTGTGAGGAATAAGAGAATGGTGGAGTGAATATTGTGTGTCCTCACTTGCACCTCCAAGCTAGACATTGTTGGCACCAGAGAGAATGTTTTTTCATTCAGTGTTCTTGAAAGTTCCAATTGCCAATCTGATTAACTTCATCATAAGGAGGTACATCTTGTCTTTTACTTCAAAGCCAGAAAATGTCTCATTCTGGGTCCTGGTTCTGTATATTTACTTCTTTGCCTCAGAATGCACAGAATCCCAGTAGGTTCTGACTTCTGCTGGTATTGTGATTTTAACCAATGAAACCAATGTCCGTAGAGTGAGAATGACACATAGAAATCCTTGCATAGCAATAGCAATAGCACTTAGACTTATACACCACTGCATAGTGCTTTTGCAACCCTCTGTAAGCAGTTTACAGAGTCAGCCTATTGCCCCCAACTATCTGGATCCTCATTTTACTGACCTCGGAAGGATGGAAGGCTGAGTCAACCTTGAGCCGGTGAGACTCGAACTGCCAAACTGCTGGCAGCCGGCAGTCCGCAGAAGTAGCCTGCAGTACTGCATTCTAACCACTGCACCACCAGGCATGCTAAATCATTAAGCCAAAAGAGATCCAATGCAGACTTTTAATTCAATCAAGTCAACTTGGATTCTATTTCCCCATTCTTCCACAAAACCTATAGCAGCTTATTCACTGTGTATTGGCTTCAATGTTTCAGGGTATCAAAATTAGCTGAATGTAGTCTATGCTCCAGCAATAGCCATAGCTATAGGCAAAATGATAAATTGCTCTCACTTGCTTCCTTCTCCTGTGCTTTGGTGGTATGGAAAACAGTGAAATAATGTTGCATACATTAGGCCTAGAAAATAATAATGGAGCAGCATGCAGGTTGCCAGGCCATTCTGGAAATAACTAATAAAGATGATCTAAGTCTAATCTATCCACAGGATTGTTGCTGGATAAGACAACACATACACTTTGGCCTTAGCTTCTGGAAGAAAAACAGGATGCATATATAAAAAAATAAATAGAATAAATAAATAGAAAGGGAGGGAAATGTGTCATCTCCGTATACAAGTATTTCTAATGAACATTCTTAAAATGTGTTTTCAGTACCAGACAATCTCTTATAAATATCACTTCTTAGAGAAGAGATTATGATAGCGTATTTTCATTAGCAACCCAATTCTACACCCCTTAACCCCAAAATATTTGGCTTGCCTTCTTATTATTAAATTGCTCACGATTTCAAATTATTTCCCATTTTATTTTTGTACAATGCAAAAGCAATAATTCATTTCTACCTTGAATATATGCTTAATACGATTCCCATTCAAATATTCAGGCATTTGGTGTTTCTGATTCAAATCAAAATACTGTGCAGTCTCTACCTGGCTTTATTGTACACATTCTTTATCATTCATTAAAATAACAACTTATTGATACCTTTTAAGTAATTGCACTATGATCAGACATACAACAAAGATCAATATTACACTCTTGAATTTGGTGATATGATATTAAAAAAGTTCACATTATTTTTCTTTGATATTTCTCTATATTATTGCATTGTGAGGGTTTTAAAGATAAGCTTCTTTATATACTAAGGGCTTTTCATTGCTTCATTTGTGTATTGCCTCTGGCACTCATTCGGCAGAGGGGGAATCAAAAATTAAAATAAATAAACCTACAAAACCTTACAGTTTGCAATTTCATTATAATTTCAGCCATTACCTAGTATTTTCATCTAATAAAACAACAGAAATGGGGATAAAATTCAGCCAAAGTCGTGTCATTCTCCATTTCTGCTTAATATTATATTTCAGTTTATAATCTTATTTGTCAGTGAAAGACTACTTCACTACTTAATTAACTACTTTAATTAATTAACTACTTAATTCTGGGGAGACTTAGAAGAAAAAAATGACAAATGGTTTTTATTTGGTAGCTAACTTTCTGCATCTAGATCAGGGGGGTCAAACTCGCAACATCACATGACGTGTCGTGACTTTTTTGCCATTGTCGGCAATGAGGTGGGCATGGTTTCACTATGATGCATCCGGCCCGCGGGCTGGCAGTTGGATACCCCTGATCTAGATACTAGAAGTTAAATAAAAGATAGTAAATCCCACTTTTGAATAATTAAAAGTGATCAGAAATGAATTGGGTGATGTTGGAGTGAGACTGATCAAACCAGGGGGAGGAGTCAAGCAGGGAATCAGTCATTACAAAGGCATAAGAGGGCAAGGTCTGATCCCTTTTGAGTGCCATTGAATCTTATGTAGTCTAGCCCAGGTGCAGATTATCAGTCTGGGAAGATTCCTGTCAAATTAGGCATGAGCAATAAAGAAGCTAACTCTTCATATCTCCAACTGGTTGTTCGTTTCTGACAATTCATGGGCAAATCTACATTGCAGAGGGATAGCTTGATAAAAATGTTTGCACTGATTATAACTGCAATCCTGTGCACATTTATTTAAGAATACAATCCTCAATGAACATGAAGTCCCCTGTTACTGAACAAGCATGTATCAAAATCAAAATAAAAAGGCATATGTTTAGATTGCTTTCGATGCCATCTTAGTCTGCTTACGTTGGATCCACAATATAAGATTTTTCAGTCTTATCTGTACAGTACATGTTTTCTCAGAAATAAATTCCATCAAAGTAATGAGACTAAGACAATATAAAGTAGAAGCACATGCAGTATGATTTTAGATTGAATATAGGACCTGATTATCTTTTTTTTATATTTAGAGTCTTCTATTAACTCTTGACAGCAAAAATACTGGAACTAGTCTGAGAGGTAGATGCCATTTCCAAATTAATTATACAAATAATATAGAATACAGCCACTTTTGTTCTAAATCTTGCAATCAAAGAAGTCAGCTGCTGGCAAGCCCCAATGTCCATCATTAACTGCATCTCAATACACAAAGCTTACTAGAAATACATTAGGGAAGTTTGCCAAGTTAAAGTTTTGCTGTTAAAGTTTTGCTGATGCTTGTCCTTGATTTTTAAAAAAGGCTCTTAGCTTTACGGCTTCAAAGTGTAAAGTTGAGAGAGAGAGAGAGAGAGAGAGGAAGAGAGAGAGGGAGGGAGGGAGGGAGGGAGGGAGGGAGGGAGAGAGAGAGAGAGAGAGAGAGAGAGAGAGAGAGAGAGAGAGAGAGAGAGATTAAGAAAGAGAGAAAAAGACCTGAAAGCAAGTTCCTGAATGAACATTGCAATCAGTCAAGATTGCAAGACCTTGTGAAACAACCTTTCAGAAGTTTATCATCTTCTCAACCATTAAGAAATAAATGAAAGGACCATTTATTGTGTAGAACATCAGGCAAGAGGGTCAGAACAGGTTAGTTTTCAGGAGTAACTTTTGAAGAAGTGATGGATCTGGTTTGATTATTGCCTTGTGATTTCTTTTTAAAGGGTATGATTTTTGCCATATTTCTATAATGTTCTTGTTTTAGAACTAGAACTTCTTAGGTGTTTTAATTTAATAATAATAATAATAATAATAATAATAATAATAATAATAAGAAGAAGAAGAAGAAGAAGAAGAAGAAGAAGAAGAAGAAGAAGAAGAAGAAGAAGAAGAAGAAGAAGAAGAAGAAGAAGAAGTTGTTGTTGGAGGGGACCTTGGAGGTCATCTAGTCCAGAGCCTTGGTGGAGCAGTGGGCTAATGCCTCCTTAAGTAACACCAGCTGCCTGCAATTAGTGCAGGTTCACATCCCACCAGGCTCAAGGTTGACTCAGCCTTCCATCCTTCCGAGGTAGGTAAAATGAGGACCCAGATTGTTGGGGGCAATTAAGCTGACTTTGTAATAATGCCGCTTAGGGGGTGTGTGAAAGCCCTAATAAGCAGGCATATACATAGAATGAAGGCTACTGCTAAGCTTGTAAGCCGCCCTGAGTCTTCGGAGAAGGGCGGGATATAAATGGAATTAAAATAAATTTTAAAAAAAATAAAAACCCCTGCTCAGGCAGGAAACCCTATACCATTTCAGGCAAATGGCTGTCCAGTCTCTTCTTAAAAACTTCCAGTGTTTAATTACTGGAAGTGATCTCATGCAGGAGTGATAAACAATATGTAAATCATAAAATAATCATAAGAATAAACCAATGGATTATTGGTGGACCCCATACTTCCAAGGGTCCAGAAAGAACTGCAGAGATGTTTGCAACAACTTTTCCATTTTTATTTTAAATATTTCAAAAGATGATTTTTTTATTATACCAATGCTCTAGACCAGGGGTAGGCAACCTTGGCTCTTTTATGACTCATGGACTTCAACTCCCAGAATTCCTGAGCCAGCATGGGGGAACTATGGCCCCTTCATGACTCATGGACTTCAACTCCCAGAATTCCTGAGCCAGCATGGCTCAGCTTGGAAACCTCTCCCTTTCCCCTCAGCATGGCTGGCTGAGGAATTCTGGGAGTTGAAGTCCACGAGTCATAAAAGAGCCAAGTTTGCCTACCCCTGCTCTAGACAGAGAATAGAATAGAATAGAATAGAATAGAATAGAATAGAATAGAATAGAATAGAATAGAATAGAATAGAATAGAATAGAATAGAATAGAATAGAATAGAATAGAATAGAATAGAATAGAATAGAAGCTGGAAGGGAGCTTGGAAGTCTTCTAGTCCATCCCCCTGCTCAGGCAAGAGAAGCTATACCATTTCAGACAAATGGTTGTCCAGTCTCTTCTTAAAAACTTTCAGTGTTGGAGTATTCACAATTTCTGGAGACAGGTTGTTCCATTAATTGTTCTGTCTGGAAATTTCACCTTACTTCTAGGTTGCTTCTCTCCTTGATTAGTTTCCATCCGTTGCTTCTTGTGCTGCCTTCAGGTGCTTTGAAGAATAGCTCGACTCCCTCTTCTTTGTGGCAACCCCTGATATTGGAAAACTGCTATCATGTCACTCCAGTCCTTCCCTTCATTAAACTAGACATACCCAATTCCCGCAACCGTTCCTTATGTTTTAGCCTTCAGTCCCCTAATCATTTTTGTTGCTCTTCTCTGTACTCTTTCTAGAGTCTCAACGTCTTTTTTACATTGTGGTGACTCAAAATGGATGCAGTATTCCAAGTATGGCCTTACCAAGGCATTGTAAAATGGTATTAACACTTCACATGATCTTGATTCTATTCTTCTGTTAATGCAGCCTAGCACTGTGTTAGCTTTTTTGGCATTTTCAGCACAGTGCTGGCTCATATTTAAGCGATTGTCTCCAAAATCCCACCCCCAGTTACTACTATTGAGCAAGGTACCACCTATACTATATGTGCATTTGGTTTTTCTTGCCTAAATGTAGAGCGTTACTTTTTTCATCATTGAATTTCATTTTATTAGATAGTGCCCAATGTTCAAATCTGTCAAAATCCTTCTGTAACTTAAGCCTATCTTCTGGAGTGTTGGCTATTCCTGCCAGCTTGGTGTAGTCTGCAAATTTGATGAGTTCCCCATCTATCCCCTCATCCAAATCGTTGATGAAGATGTTGGGGCACCCCACCACACTTCCCTCCTTGTAGATGCAGCTCCATTGAGGACCACATGCTGAGTACGGCCAGTCAGCCAGCTATGAATCCATATGGCAGTGATGCTGTCTAACCCACATTTTTCTGTCTTATCAAGTAGTAGGTTGTGTCTACTTTTATCAAATGCCTTACTGAAATCCAATTAACTATATCCACAGCATTCCTCTGGTCCACTAATTTTGTCACCTGGTCAAAGAATGCAATAAGATTTGTCTGGCATGATCTGTTTTTGACAAACCCATGTTGGTTTTTGGTAATGACTCTATTTGCCTCTATGTGTTCGCTAATTCATTGCTTGATTATCTTTTCCAGAATCTTCCCAGATATTGAGGTCAGGCTGATAGGTCTCTAGTTTCCTGGATCCATTTTTTTCTCCTTTTTTGAAGATGGGAACTACATCAGCTCTTTTCCAGTCCTCTGGTAGTTTCCCAGTGCTCCAGGATCTTTGAAAGATATAGTTCAGTGGTTCTGAGATCACATCTGCCAGTTCCTTCAGAACTTTGGGATGTAATCCATCTGGTCCTGGTGATTTGAACTCGTCTAGGCTGGACAGGTGCTCACTTACCATTTTCTTGCCTGTCTTAATTTGTGTTTCTAATCTGTTTTTTACCGTACTGTTTTTGATAGGTTGGACTGCATTCATCATATCGTCTCACAATCCTGAATATCTATGAAAATTTGAAAGAGATAAACATTTGGAAAGGCAGAAAAAAAGATAACTTGTGTAAGACTAAATTGGGAAAGGGAAGGGTAAAGGGGTCTCAGGGGCTTTAGACAGAACTAAAAATAATCTGCAGACCTGCAAATTAAACATACTGAAATATAGTAGTGGTGTTAAGGTACACCCAAAACTCTCCAAAGTCTTGCTGGGAGGAAGAAAGAAGAACATAATATTGGCTCCACAGTCTTGAAAATGTAGTGTCTTAATGTACATTTTAGATTTGTTTTATCATAGCCATCAAGGTTGCAGTAATTTTGAAACTGAAAATTCAAAAGGTCAAATCTAGAAGAAAATAAAAACTTTGAAGAGCTTCTATGGCAATCAGCACACAACAAAACAATGAAACTAGGAAAGTTTAATACTAACAAATTATGGTGGAAAATCCTGAACTTTTTTATAAACTCTCAGTCTAGAAAGAATTTACACTTTGTAAATATCAACTTTTACTAGAGGAGATATAAAGTATTTCTAACATATTCTCAAGCCTTGCCCGGAAAGCAGGAAAACAAAGCAACCGAGACGAGTGCCGAGTTCTCAGGAAAAGTGTTTAATGAAGACAAGCAAACGAAATCCAAAGGAAACAAAGCCAGCGTTGGCTGCTACCTGCAACCAACGCTGTTAAATACGTGTTGCACGTACACGCCCACGGCCCACCCGACCGCACCCACATCCGCCCATCCCCTATTTAAGGAGTGTCCCTCCCAAACACCTCCTTTCGTGTCCCGTCCCAACACCCGGCACCCTCCACCCCCCAGGTGAGTCCCCTCGCACAGTTCCGCCCCATCACCATCAGATTCCACCCCCACACCCGTCCCCAAGGCCGGCGTCTCCCGCCCCAGCTCCTCTGGTGCCGCCCTGCCCTGCTGCTGGTCCCTGCTTCGTGGAGCCGCTGGATCCTTGGCCGTGCTGACCCGGGCACGGGCTGCGATCCCCTGTTCCAGCTGCTTTTGGGGACCAGGCTGGTGTAACGGGCCCGTCGGCACCCCGGCAGTCAATCCCACGGCTGGTCCAGGCCCAGGGCTCCTCGAGGCCGCCGTCACCGGCAGGAAGCGGCCAGACCGGTGTGCGTGTGCTGGCCCAGGCCTAGGGTTCTTTGAGGCCACCGTTACCGGCAGGAAGTGGTCGGGCTGGTGGGTGTGTGTGCGCGCCACCGAGGCTCCAGCTGACCCGGTGCGCGCGTGCGCATGCACGCAGTTCCCAGCAGCCCATCGGCGCCGCTGCTGCCGTTGTGGTGCAGAAGTGGCCCGCCTTCGGTCGAAGACGTCGGGGCACGGTGCAGGACAGGCGTGGGCGCAGAGACGTGGTGCCGGTGAGAGTCGGGCCCGCGGTGCCGGTGAGTGTCTAGCCCGCGGGGCACGACACATATCAGTTTTCATATTGTGCACACAAAATTCAAAATAATTGTGAATAAGTTGATTTATTTCATCTATCCACCATTCTTCTTTCCCTTTATTAAAAAAAAACCCTGCAAACTCTTCACCATTTTCTATTTGGGGGGAAAATGCAACTTCTGCACAAAAATTAGATGAAATTTTCCTATTATTTTATATTGTGATAACTCCACTCAATTTCTCTCCCACTTCCCTCCCACTAGCAGGATTCTCTAGAAATGGGTTTGCAAGATCAAGGCTGTTTAAAAAATAGCTGTGCTGAACAGTTCTGTTTTCTTCTCAGCCAGTGAACAAAGAAATAGATTCACTGTCCCTCCCTCTTCTTTACTGCTGCCACTGAGTTTTAAGATAAATGAGTGGAAAATGAATGGAATTTGGAACACTATGAGCTTCGCTATAAATGAATAGTCAGGGTAAGTTTGGGAAATACTGTAACTCTCAGGTTTCAGACTTCTCCAAGTGTTGTGGGATTCATAGGGCTCTAAAAAAGCATGCCCATTCTCTCATTCCTCTCTTTGAAAGTAGATGGGAAATAGTTATTTCCTTTCTTTCTCTCTCTCTCTCTCTCTCTGGGTATACGTGTACTGAGATAAACGGCAATAACAGGAGATTTGATAAGTGGATTTAAGGACCTCGGTTTTTAAAAAAGCCCACAAAGAGACCCTCCATTGATTAGGAGTTTTAGACTGATTATAGGTAAAGGTAAAGGTTCCCCCGCACATGCGTGCTAGTCGTTTCCGACTCTAGGGGCCGGTGCTCATCTCTGTTTCAAAGCTGAAGAGCCAGCGCTTGTCCGAGGATGTCTCTGTGGTCATGTGGCCGGCATGACTAGACACCAAAGGCGCATGGAACGCTGTTACCTTCCCACTGTAGTGGTCCCTATTTTTCTACTTGCATTTTTACGTGCTTTCGAACTGCTAGGTTGGCAGAAGCTGGGACGAGTAACAGGCGCTCACTCTGTTACGCGGCACTCGGGATTCGACCCACCAAACTGCCGACCTTCTGATCGACAAACTCAGCGTCCTAACCCACTGAGCTTATTCCAATAGTTAACATTATACAGGCAGTCCTTGAATTACGACCACAACTGAGATAAAAATTTCTATCGCTAAGCAAGGCGGCTGTTAATTTTACAAGCTTTCAGTTGAAAAATGGTTACACACAAGCCAATCACTCAAGCCAATCACTTGAATTGTTAACCTGAGTCGCACAGTTGTTAAGCGAATCCAGCTTCCCCCACTGACTTTGGTTGTCAAAAGCTGGCTGGGAATTTTGCAAATGGCAATCACATGACACTGCAACTATTGTAAAGCACCTGAATTTTGATCATATGACTATGGGGAATGTTACAACGGTCATAAATGTGAGGACCAGTCTTAAGTCACTTTTTTCAGGTCGTTACAACTTTGAATGTTGCTAAGCCAATGATTGTAATTCAAGGACTACTTATACAGCCATTTAAGGAAGCATCCTTTCTTCTGGTTCTGTTGATCAGTCTTTGCTTTTGCAATAGGAATATTTCCCTGTAAATTCCACATTCTATCCAGGTTGACTTAAGGTGAAAGGATGAACAAATGAGTAGCATTTCCGAGGGTAACGTGAATTAAAGTTAATGGAGTCTATAGTCATTTGAAAGACCCATTCGAACAAGAAATGGGTATCAGTAATATACATTAACTGTTGGAAAACATGCCAAAAACATGCCAAAAATGTTTGTGCGTTAAGTTATTTCATGTCCAAAGTTTGCAATCTACAAAACAGAAAGGGTAAGGGATGGTCTAAAAATGGGTTCGCATGAGTCAGTCTCAATATTTTATTTCAACGATCAGGAAAAATGTGCTTTCTGGAATGGTTTTGCTTTGTTGGGAGTGGGACCGTGTGGTTAGAAAACAGCTGATGCCTGGGCTACTGAGTTAAAAGTGATTGAAATAAGAACTGACAGGTTAAATGTCCACATATATTTTCTAGTTAATATAAATTGCCAGAAACAAGTGAATGTGAAATTGTTGGGGAAAGTATTTTTTTCTTTTCCTCAGTAAAAAATAGAGTTTATCCTAAATCTCTTGGGTTATAAATGCTTGTTATTGTTTTTTTTTCCCTTTTCAATTCTTTTTCTGAAATGATTTGTACAGGAATCGCAAAAGAATCACAAAAATAAAACATATAAATTGGTTGTTTTAAAACACTACAATTCACCCAAGAGTTCCATCCAGATGTTAAACTAAATATCTCATGATTCTGTGAGATTCCATTGGTGTAGCCAATTGGGTAAGCTAGTGAAACAATATTGCGGACCACAGTTTTTGTTAAAGTAAGAAGAGCTTGGTGATTTTGTAAAGCATTTTCTTTAAATATATAGCATTTTCAAGCTAGAGATATATATTCCATTCTTTGTAACAAAATGAGATGCCTTTTAGCTCAAACTCTGTAAAATAGGTTTGAGAAACATTCAGAAGCAGGAATTCTGATGTTCTGCATCCCTGGCTTTGTTCTATGGCATTATCAGGGTGAATTTACAGGAGAAACTACAATTTTGTTGTTTGTGCCAATACGAGGATAGCTGCAGTTGAGGGGCTACAGGCGATTTGCATGTAAAAGATTTTTGGTTCTTTATATGTAGCATTGTGTAGAAATTAGCCTTGCAGTTCCACAGTTTACTTCCCCTGTCAGAGAGGCTTCTGATTTTCTATATTAGTCCCAGGATGCTTGAGAATTTCCCTCAAATTTCTTCTGATGGCATGTGGGAACGGCCATTTTTTGGCCTCTCAACCTTCAGCTTTCCCAAACATTTCTTATTGGCCTCTACATGAATTACAGTGATGAGCACACTCTCCTGGTTCGCACAGAAAGGCTTGTGGGAGGTTTGGGAAACGCTATGATAAAGCTTTCACATATATCTTTTAGTATCTTGTTTTTGTAATGATCTCATAGGCACCTGAGAAGTTCTCACTATGTATCCAATTATCTCTATGTATCCTATTTTGTATGAGATTGATGGAGTTTTTGTAATGTTGGTATTCAGAAGAGGGAGGTGAATAAAAGTTCAGCGGGCAGTTGCTCAGGAGGTTTTTTGCAGACGAGGCTGCCTGGCTGGTTCAGAGCATCTCTATCGATCCGGGTCTGAATTCTTTTCTCTACTTGGCATTTGGGGCTGATTTTATTGTTAGAGATGGCAATGCAATAGTACCATCAGGAGTGAAGTTCCCTCATTATTTGTAGCCCATACTGGAAAATGCTGAAATAAATGGACCCACTTTATCTGATACACATAGTCCTCAAGCCTGCCTGTCATGGTCATAAATCCTGACAGTTGTAAAATGGAGCAATCATGTGACTTTATGACCTTTTCTGGAGTGGTCATTAAGCAAATCAATGGACTCGTGAGGTACACAGTCACATGACCGCGAGATGATGCAAACGCTCATAAATATGCCCATGTTGCCGAGCACCCAAAGTTGGACCACGTGACCTCCAGGGTGGGGGCAGCTTTGAATCCAGGTTGTAAGTAGGTCCACTGTAACTTTGAAATAGTTGCTAAGCAAAGGTCACAAGGACTACCTGTACAGTACAAGGCAGCAACTGCTTACAATCTTAACAGCTTCTATATATGTTCATTGGAGCATAAAACTCAGCAGGACAACCTGAAGCCTAAGAGCTGCTTGTCAGAATCCCTTTCCTGTATCCCCAGACTCTCTCTTATTAAATTTGGGCCTTGTGTATGAGAAAGCATTGTGACGTATATTTTTTCCCCTGCCAATTCTAGCTTGGACTCCCAACCATAATTTCCCTATAAACCCTCTGGTTGCAGAGGGGTTAATCTTTACATATTCCAATAGACTTACTACCAGGTCAATTCAGTAGCATTCAAAAGATTCTTGTTAGACAGTAGGAATCTTTTAAATCATCTACTTATTACTTGAAAGGGAAACCATCAGGAAAGGCCAGGCCTGTTAGGAAGCCAGCAGTGGTATAGCATTCATGTACGGCTGCCAAGAACACAATGTGGATGTACCCACATAATCAAAGAACTGAGCTTAACCTTCAATTAAAACGTGATGGAATGTTGAAGATTCTTGCCCAGTCCATGAACGGAAAAGGGTTACATGGGAGGCGCCTGACTTAACAACCTGGAAGTACATTTGCACTGCTTTTATTGTCATCTGTGTTTGGAATAAAACGGGTGCTGGACTCCATTCAAATGTTCCCTTCTTTCTGATCTTTCCAGAGTGGTATTATGGATCCTATTTGGCAGGGCACTCATACTTTGAGGCCAGTTACATCAAAAACAACAATCCTGCCAGAGATACGAAGAAATAAATAACCCTACTCAGCATTAGCAGTTACATAAATGCCATTGCTTTTAAAATGAATGTGCAATATTTGTGGGGAAATGGAAAGTCTGTACTGGCCATTATGCTGATACTATTATAGATTTAAACCTTATAGGACAGATGTTTGTTTATTCAAAGATGCCACAGAAAGCATAAGTTATAAGGCTGAGCTCTCTCCAGTGCTGGTTTTCAAATGTCATGCACTACCACAAAGCAAAGATTAATGGTGTTTTTTTATTATTATTTTCAGCCCATCATATAGAAACAGAGAAAGCAAGTCTTTAATGAAATGGTCAGACATGCTTGCTGAAAGCAGGCAGTGGCCAGGAAAATAATCTCCCTATCTGGTATCCAAAACGAACTGCATGAAAAGATTACAAATAAATTAACATAAATCCAAGACTTAATTGTATATATTCATTTGTTTTTCTTTGTTATATTTATACACCCCCAAATTCAATAAAAAGGGCTCCTTGCAGTTTACATCCTAAAAACAGAATAAAAATTTCTGAACAAATGGAGAAATAAATAATGATGGTATATTTGCAATAGTGGTGAATGACGGTATATATTTTGGTTTTCCTCCAATAGCTGAAGGCAGTAGCCATAGCATTCCTCCATTTTTTTTCAGAATAGCAACTTTGCGAAGTAGGTTGGAAGAGAGAAAATTAGCAACTTGTTCAAAGTCACCCGGTAAACTTCAGTGACCAAGAGAGGTTTTTAGGCTACATCTCCTAATCTTTAATTCAGTCTTCTAACCATAGTATCATATGGGGTCACACAGACTTCTTAAGAGATTCGCCTTTCACAAATCTGTTACTGTACAGCAGCACCGATTAACCATTGATCTGTACCCAAGAAACTGATCCCATTTAACGGTGTTTAAGAGCAATTTCACTGATAGTATTTCAGATATTTTTACTACAGTGCAAGTAAGTTTGTTGTTTCATAACAACAAATTAAACTGATTTGGATAGGAATAGGAATGCAAATGAGGATTCTTTCTGTTTGAACCCAACACCAGTTGTATAGAATGATGAAATAGTAGGTAGACTGTAAGAGAGGAAAAAATGTAAAGATAAAAAGAATTGTGGTTTTCAGATGTTCTAACAGCCTGCTAATACACTGTGATAGAAGATTCTCTGCATGTCTGATCTAATCTCTCTAGATCAGATCACACTCTGACGTAGGTATCTGAGGTTTTACCACTTGAAATGGTTGTGAAGGAAATAGTTATAGCCATTAACTTCAATGCTAGGCATATTAAAAAAAGCTGGAGTGGCACACTGAGTTTGGCACTTAAGGCAGATCAACCATTAAATTATATTAAAGCCTTTACTTGGCTTGATTAGAGAAAAAAATTGCTGAAAACCATAGGATGGGAATCACAGTATCAATGGAGTGCCTCATATGTTATTCTTTCTGTTTACTTTTTATTAAATTTCTAAACTGCCCATCTCATCTAAGTGATTTTATGTTCCTCTCTGTGCCCTAAAAATAATCAGTGGAAGACCTGCCTGGGTTGCCTATTATTCTAAGGTGAGGAACTAGGCAGCCTTTTTCAGGAACAGCCCCCAGCACTTAATAATGAGAAATGCCTCAAAATAGTTTTGCTTTCTTCTTGGACAAAGACTTCTGTTTCCTTAGATATTATCTTATCACGTTAGACATATATGCTGCTGAAAAACTGCTTAACTATTCTGGCTGTTGCTTTCATTCTTTTGCCCTTTAAGTGTCATGGGTTTTAATAGGTGAGAGTTCAATCTGGGGATTTAAATGCATTGTAAACTGCCCTGGGAGAACTTGGTTTGAACATCATCATGCAAAGACTAAACAAAAAGGTTATTGTAAAAAATGGATGCAAAATGCCAGGAGAGGTGCATTTTGTAGCACATTAGGTATATAAGGAAGAAATTGGTAGACAAATCAAACAAGAGTCTCTTTACTGAAGGCCTATCTTAAGCACCAGGTGGAACTACACTTAAAGCTGCATATACAGGTAGTCCTTGACTTATGGCCACAATTGAGCCCAACATTTCTGTTGCTAAGTGAAACATTTGTTAAGTGAATTTTACCCCTTTCTTGCCACAGTTGTTAAATTAGTAACACGGTTCTGTTGAAAAAGTCTTCATCATGGTTCAGTCCAAGCCGGGAATAAACAACTTGGCAACTGCTGTAGAAAGAAGATTGCAGTTTATTGAAGAGGAGAGCCAGTCAGAAAGATGGCTCTGGAAGAAAAGAAGAGCAAGCACATGTAGGGAGTGGGTTTTTATACTCTCTGGAGCCTTTTGTTTGGAGTTCTTCCCGTGGCATGAACTTTGACTTGAGTCTGAGTGTGCCCTTTGGTATCTGTGGGTTAATCCTATTATGTTCTGTCTTAGAGCTTGGGTAGGGTATGTAGATTTTAGATGTCTTTGCCTTCCTAAGCTTCTAGCCGGGGCCTCCAACCTTCCTGGATTATTTACATCTGATTTCTACAGAGCTGGTTTCTGCTTGGGGGAGGAAAACTTGGGACTATTAAGAAAACTGAACATGCTTTTCTGCTTCTTTAAAATCCTTTGAGAAAATATATTTTTCTGCCCTTTTAATATTTCCTTCTGGGGGGGGGTGAGGCTGACTTCCCAGAGTTCTTAAGCGAATCTGGTCTCCCCATTGACTTTGCTTGTCAGAAGCTCACAAAAGCGGATCGCATGACCCCGCAACCATCTTAAGTCTGAGCCCCCTTGCCAAGTGTTTAAATCAGGGGTCTTCAAACTTGGCCCTTTTGTGACTTGTGGACTTCAACTCCCAGAATGAGGAATTCTGGGAGTTGAAGTCCACAAGTCACAAAAGGGCCAGGTTTGAAGACTGCTGGTTTAAATTTTGGTCCCGTGACCATGGGGATGCTGCAACGGTCACATGAACAATTTAATTTATTTTATTTTAATCCCATTTATATCCCGCCCTTCTCCGAAGACTCAGGGCGGCTTACAATCTAAGCACAAATCAATGGTCCTAAGTCACTGTTTTCAGTGCCGTTGTTAACTTCTGAACGGTCACTAAATGAACTGTCGTAGGTAGAAGACTCCCCGTAACCACAATACTCTCGCTCCACCCGTAAGAAACGAAGCCTCCGAAATCCCCGGATTTTATGGAGAGCAAAGCTGCACCGGTTCAAACGTCCTCGGCCTACCAGCATCGTTTCCGAAAGATCACTCCGAATTGCTCTTCAAATGCCTACACACACACACACACACACACACACACCGCACCTGTTGCATCGTTTCCGAAAGATCACTCCGAATTGCTCTTCAAATGCCTACACACACACACACACACACCGCACTTGTTGCATCGTTTCCGAAAGATCACTCCGAATTGCTCTTCAAATGCCTACACACACACACACACACACACCGCACTTGTTGCATCGTTTCCGAAAGATCACTCCGAATTGCTCTTCAAATGCCTACACACACACACACACACACCGCACCTGTTGCATCGTTTCCGAAAGATCACTCCGAATTGCTCTTCAAATGCCTACACACACACACACACCCCGCACCTGTTGCAAGGCCTGCCCGAGGGAAGAACTGAGGCAGCCTTTCAGCACAAAGCCTGTTTGGGGGGGGGGCGGATCTAATTTAATTGAGTCTCCCGCCTTTCATGTTCCCGTCATGGAGATGGGGAAGGGGAGCAACTGTTATCACGGTACTCGAAGCAGGCGTCGAAACCCAAGGCCGGGTTCGCCCGTAGCTCCGCGCGGGCCTCCCGCTCGCCGCCCCTGCGCAGTGCGAGCAAAAGGGCGGCCGAGAGTTCCGGCGACCAATTACCGCGACGAGAGGAGGAGCGCAAGGCCGGCTTCGTCCGCCCCTCCGAGCAGGGCGGACACACACACACACACACAAACACACACAGACAAGCCCGGGAAAGGATGGAGGGCGAGCGGGGCACGTCGCAGTCGCCGCGGCCGGTCTCCTCCTCCTCCTCCCCTCCCCCTGGCGGTGAGGCCACGACGGCCCCGGCCTGCGCCGAGCCGCCAGCGCCCCTCGCGGACTCCGCGCGGCCGCTCCTGCCGCCCTCTTCCCCGGAGCTGCTGGAGTTCGACGACGACGACGATCTGGAAGTGTTCAGCAAGGTACAGGCAGGCACGGGGAGCCTCCCAGAGAGCCTGCCAGCCCCGCTGCTTTCCCCGTGGGGCGCTTTGGGGTGGGTGAGGGGTGGGTGGGTAAGGGCACATTCCCTCCCCCGGACGAAGGTGCAGCGCCTCTCGCTCTCCTTGCCTTCCCTCCGTTCACACGAACCCGGGAGTCTTGCAGCTTCCCCCACACCCCGCCCTTTAGTCTCGAGTTGCTCTAAAGCTCGCTTTCGCTTTGGCCCGGCTGTACTGGTGCGGCCGCATCCAAGGCTTAGGGAAAGGGAAAAGGACTTTTGCTCTGACTTGGCTTTCGAAGTTTTCCCGGGCCAGAAGTTTGCAAAAGACGGCTCGGAGCGCCTGCCCTGACAAAGCCCTCGGAGGAAACCTCTTTAATTGGGTTAGCGAGCAGGAGGATGGGATAGACTCGCAGGGCTCTTCAAACTTGGCCCTTAGGACTTGTGGACTTCAACTCCCAGAATTCCTCAGCCAGCATGGCTGGCTGAGGAATTCTGGGAGTTGAAGTCCACAAGTCCTAAAAGGGCCAAGTTTGAAGACCCCTGGGATAGAGAGTGGACAGCCGAGCCCTGGCATGGAGTCTGTGGCTGCGTGAAGTGCTTCCAAGTTGCTCTGAAGAAGCAGGACAAGTTGGAAGGGATTTGGGATAAAGGGTATGTCCCTCTCTAACAGTCTCCTTCCCCTATCAAGGCATTGTTTGTGCAACCCACATAAAATTGAGAACCCAAAGGGTTTCCCATAAGCTCAAGCATTCTGCCAAGACTACACTTTCCGTTGCTCTCGACAAGTACCACCATTTTGACTGGGGGGATAATGGGGATTGGAACCCACCACGTGTAAAGGGCAGCAAGATGCATTTCAGTGATCCAAGCCTAAAGGATGATTTCTGCCAAAGGTCTGCTGGATATTGGCCTCACTTCATGTGTTTACTATTGCAGTGGAATAATATTTGGCCACGCTCTGCATAGGCACTGTAGTATCTTGATGCTGTGTTTCCAGGCTTAGCAGATTAGAGAGAGGGCCTGGGAATGATGAAGTAGCCTGTGGGTTCATGGGTTGAGCTGAGCATTTAGAGATTGTTACTGTAGGTAGTAATGTCCCTTCTTGCTTTTTCTGAGAACAAGATTACCTTTGTAATGAGGCACACAGTATAATAGGGAGAGAGAGGGAGAGAGATTTGAGTCTTGCCTTTGGCTGTGTAGTTCTGGCAGTGCTCAGGAATTTGATCCAGATTTGTCCTTCACTGTTGCTATTATGCCAGAAAAGACAGGCTCCACAAATTACTATTTGTCTCACTTAGCAAGACATAATCTGTGGTCACCACTGGCCATTCTTCCATGCACAGAGTATCTGACATTGCAAAATTCTTTGTTGTAGGAAAAACACTCTGGGAGGGTATGCTTTATTTTGAAATGAAAGTTGACATAACAAAAAAATGCCTTTTCTGTTTCTTCATGTTGTGCTGAGCTTTAGGAGAGACAGAAGTATTCTCTGGCTGATTTTGCCTGTTCTGAAGCCAAAGACAATGAAATCAAATTTGCTCTTTGTCCTGCTGATGGAACATTTGCAAGATAGGCCAACTATGAACCATTGTCAGTGCTGGAATTGAGACTTAAGGGAGGTTTGTCTTTGCCAGGAGCTTTTGCTTCCACCCTACTTTTTAAGGGGGATATCTTAGAAACTTTAAAGCTACTCATCAGTACACCTACCAGTCCTGTATTGAAATGGACCTAGCAATTTTCAAAACTTTTCTTCTGAGAAAAGAGGTTCCTATTTTACTACTTGGAGTGCTTCAGAATTTCTTTCAGATTTCTCTGTGATGTTTTTGAACTTTAGGGATGGATTTACTCAGTGCTTTTTTTGTAAAAGAAAAAGGTGCCAGAACTCACACACGTCATACAACTTGCCTTGCCTACCCTTCTATCCAAAAAAGGTGCCGGAACTCCGTTCTGAGAGTTCTATGAGAAAAAAAGCCCTGGATTTACTATATCACTATTTTGCCATATATCCCCCTGAAACCTCTCTGAATGTCTTTCATTTCCAATCTGGGAGAAGGGAGGGGATACACAGAAAGAGTCCTTTTCTAATGCTTTCCCTTGGGATTTAATGAGAGGTTTAGGAACCAGAATGGGTGCAAACATATGAAGAGATAATTGCATCATGAAAAACAGGACTTTCACAAACACTTCTTGGCTACTTAGTCATCAGATAAGTGCAGGTACATCGTGTAACTTTGAATTTTCTTCTCTTCTGAAACAATTTCAAAAGCAAATTCTCTTTCATCAAACTGACTGAAAATTAGTTTGGGGGGGGAAATCAGGGCTTGGGGATTTATTTTTTTTATTTATTGCATTGCACTAGTTACATTACTTGGAAGGAGAAGGAATAAAGGACCAGTTGAGTCTCTTTCTTTCAAAGTGGTTAGCATGCTGCAGCTGATTATTAGGAGATCAACCACCTCAGTGAAAGGTCATAATTGAACTAATCACACAACTTAAATAACTCTCTAGTTCTGCTACTAAATGTTCTCTCTGCTACCAAAAAAAATTGGCTTCTTTCTTCTCTGCTGTTTTTTTTTCATAAATCTCCTTATCGGTTGAAAAATCAGGCAAGTTGATACAGGTGCTTTCTGTGTGGCTGGTACATTGCATTAGCAGAAGTGTGAGCAAAGTAGTCAAACAGGTGAAACACACTATGTTGTCTCTATCTGGGGTTGAATTCTGTGAGTTGTGCCACCTTCAAATCTTTTGTCATGGTATGTTGTGTACAGTACACAACCCCCAGGCCGTGGACCAATACCGGGCTGCAGCATGCCAGCAACCGGTCCACACAAACAAACAAAGCCCTATCCGCAGGATGCAGGCAGCACACAAAACCACACACCCTCCGGTCCGTGGAAAAACCTCTCTCCACGAAATCGGTCCCTGGTGCCCAAAAGGTTGGAGACCTTTGCTTTACACCCATACAGCCTCTCTCAGGGAAGAACTCAATATGGCTGTCTATCCTGCACCTCTAGAGAATGTCAAGATTGAGCAGATCAGATGTTACAAACCTTCAGAAGATCTATTGTCTCCATGAATAACCTTTTGCCCACTTGCAGGGAGAAAAACAGGTGTAGTAACAAGTTCTTAAATCTCAGTGGTTGACAATGCACAAGGGCCGTTCAGTTGGTGTCAACTCATCATGACTATATACATAGATTTTCTCCATGACAATATGCCTTTAACCTGCTCTTCCAGTGTTGCATCTATTACCTTTGTAGCTGAATCTATCCACCTTTCTTATCTTTTTCTCTTACTTTCAACTTTCCCAGAATTAGAGCCTTCTCTAGAAAAGTCACTTCTCATTTATAGTATAACTTAACTCATCTATGTTTTCTTCTTCTTCTTCTTGTGCCATATCCGTTGTCGGACGTTGGCGATCCTATTTTTATCAGCAGTCGCACGAAAAAGTGCTGCTGAGTGTTGTCCAAACCAGTCCCTTAGATTTTGAAGCCATGATGTTCTTCTGCCTGGACCTCATTTGCCTTCAATCTTTCCCTGGAGGATTAAATGGAGTAACCTGTATTTTTCTGGGTGTCGCATCACATGTCTGAAATATTTTAACTTTCCTTTTTTTAATTGTTTTGATGATTTCCCTTGGGCTTTCCCAGGCGGCTTATCACCTCCTCATTTCTGATCTTGTCAACCCAGCTTATACGTAACAGCCGTCTGTAAATCCCCTCTTCAAATGCTTCTAGTCTCTTCAGGTGGCCTTCTGTCAGAGACCAACTCTCTACTTCATAGAGCAGGGTAGAAAAAAAATATAGCATCTGACAAGCCTGATTTTCAATCTTAGGCTTATGTCGTGACTGTAGAAGACCTTTTTCATTTTGAAGAATGCTGTTTGAGCTTTCCCTATCCTTGTCTTTACTTCAATGGTCATCTCCCAACTTTCATATAAATTAGAACTGAGGTACGTGATCCTTTCAACTTTTTCTAATTCCTTCCAAATTTATTGGTGGTAAATTAATGGGTTGTTTGCTGATGACCATGATCTTGGTTTTCGAGGTGTTAAGCTTCAAGCCGTATTTTTCAGATATTTCTGTGACTGTTGATGAGGACCTGAAGGTCTTCATGCTTACTGGCAAGCAGAACGGTATCATCATCATACCTTAAATTGTTGATCCAGACATCGTTTACTTTGATGCCAGTATCAATGTTCTCCAGTGCCTGGCTGAAGATTGACTCAGAGTAGATATTTATTTATTTATTTTTATTTTATTTAATTGGATTTGTATACCGCCCTTTCCCGAAGGACTCAGGGCGGTTTACAGGGAATTAAAACAAGAAATAGAAAAGTTAAAAACAAATCCCAATTAAAATTAAAATTGAAATTGAAATTGAAATTCTCAGCCTGGGCCAGAGAGCTCAAAGAGCCAGGTCTTCAGGTCCCGGCGGAATGAATGGAGGTCGGGGGCAGTCCTCAACTCCACGGGCAGCTGGTTCCAGAGGGCAGGCGCACCCACTGAGAAGGCCCTCCCCCTGGGCGTTACCCGCCAGCAATCTTTTACCGGCGGCACCCTGAGAAGACCCTCCCTGTGGGAGCGCACTGGACGAAGGGAACTTGATGCTGGCAGCAGGTGTTCCCTCAGATATCCCGGACCCAAGCCATTGAACAACAGTGGAGACAGAATACATCCCTGTCTGACCCCTCTTCGTATTTCTGCATCAACTGAGTATTTTTGGCCTAGTCTCACACTTGCTACCTGATGCCAATATAGATTCTTTATGATTTGGATCTCTTTGTCATCTAGTCCCACTTGTTTCAGGATTTCTAATAGATTGTTGTGTCTTATTTTATCAAATGCTTTTTTCAAAATCAATGAAGCACATGTAGACACTGTGATTGACATCTCTACAATGCTGTACAAGAACCTGAATGCTGAATAACGCATCTCGTGTACCAAGATTGTTTCTGAAACCAAATTGTGTGTTACCTAGACGCTCCTCAATTTTGTTGTATATTCTTGTGTGAATTATTCTTAGGAATATTTTCAGGACATGACTCATTAAGCTTATTGTTCTGTATTCGGTACACTTCTTTGCAATTATTTTTGGAGGGGATTGTCACAAAGGTTGATTTTAGCCTATCATTTGGTATCTTTCCTGTTTCATATATTCGATTGAAGAGCTGCAGTAAAATATTCTTCCTATTGTATTTCAGCAATTTTAAAATTTCTACTGGGATATCATCAGGTGCTGTGGCTTTTCTTGTTTTTGCTATTTTTATTGCATGTTCAACCTCCTCTGTAGAGATGTTTGGTCCAGTTGTTATGCTTCCCATATCTATATCATCCCTAGTGTCCTCAAAAAGTTCCTCAGTATATTCCTTCCATCTTTTTAGTTTTTCGTCCTCATCTAAGATAACTTTCCCCTCTTTGTCAACTAAGTTGTTGGTTTTCTTTTTTATAGAGGCCTGCTGCTTCTTTCACTTTTTTGTGTAAATTGAAATAATCATGCATACGTTCCATCTCTTCTTTTTAGGGTTTTCAGTACACTGCTTATTATCTTCGTAGAACTTCTCTAAATCCTTCTCATCACTGTCAGCTGTGGGAGTATAAACTTGTATAACATTCATAATTACTGGAGTACTATTTATTTGGATCATCATCACTCTTATCGGATACAGGAATAAAGGACTTGATGCATTTATTTACAAGATTGTTTACGATTATAGCTACTCCATTTCGATGGTGTTTGCTATTTTCACCAGAGTAGATAGTATGATCTATTCTACACATTCCATTTTCAGGCCAGTGCATTTCACTCACTCCCAATAGAGAGATATTGTATTTGGACATTTCTTGGATAGTGTTGTGTGTTTTTCCAGCTTTGTACAGGCTCTTCAGATTCCACATACCAATTTGGAGTTTGGGGTTTATCATGCTTCTAGCAGACCAGGAGATTCTTAGTACCCCTGTCCCATTTAAGGAACGCCTGTACTCGGGGCCATTGTTAGGTTTTGTCACCATTAACGTGATTTTCCTGGGAAATATATAGTATAGTAGTCTTCCCTTTGCTTTCTACACCGCTGTGCACACACAGTTCAAGTGGCTACCACCACACCTTGTGCTGTTCTTCTGAAGCCGTTCCAACCAATGTATGTTTTAGGGTATTAATAAAAAGGCCACATCACAAATATAAGGAATCACTTCCAAAATAGTACTCTGAGTGGTTTATACATTCAGTCCTAGAAATAATCTACTCAAAATAAGCTCTACCACAGCCAAAACCTATTCTTATTTAGATATCACAATTTCAGCATTATTGTTATATATTCTTTGCTTTAGCTCAAGGTTTGATCTGCAGGGCAAATAGGAATTTTTGAAAAAACAAATGAGTCTCTGCAATAGTTTGTGCATTTGAACCTTTGATCAAAATACCTGGATCCTTGATGCTAGGCAGGTATGTCCAAGACATGGTTTAAATTCAGTTTATTTACTATTTATATTTTTAGTTTATTTCTTATTCCTTCTTATGCTAGCAAATAAGATACCATGCTGAAAATCTGAGGAATTGGAGATCAAATGCCTGAAGAAAATACTTTATATATTTGCCAAAAAGCCATCAGAGGTGTAATGAATTGACTTCTCTAGAGCAGACATGTCAAACACAAGGCCCGGGGGCCAGGTCCGGCCCGCGAAGTGGTTTCATGTGGCCCGCGAAGCCATCCTGGAAACAGTGAGGGAACGGCCCCCACTGCCTTGGCCCTGGCCCAGAGACCCTCCTTCTGCCAGAGACCCTCAGATCTGTCCCACTCCTGCCCAGGCCCCCATAGGCACCCTTGATGCGAACCATGTAGAGCTGGCCACACCCACCCAGTAGGCCACGCCCACCCAGGCCATACCCACCCGGTCCCGAGGGCAACCGCAATGCTGATGCGGCCCTCAATGAAATTGAGTTTGACACCCCTGCTCTAGAGTATATTTGCAACAGAGAGTAAGAAAGCCTTTTCTTCCATCCCAGTGACTTGGAACACAGATGTCAGGAGGATGCAAAAAAAGACTCTTCAAAAAAATCTACCTGAAACAGGTAGATTATTGCTTGGTTCAAAGAAGCCAAGAAGATGCTAAATCTTGGGCTAAGATATTGTTTCTTTAAGCATTTTTTCCCAATAAATGTGATCCCAAATATTGTTTTTTTCTTCTTGATTTAGCACATCGCTATTAAACAATACATTTATTTATTCGTTAAATTGATTAAGCCAGAATTTAGGGTGTAGCATGATGTATGTCAAAAAAGTAATTTGTGATTCAAGACAGAAAAATAGGAAATAATGGGACAATAGTAAAGGCCTCAAAAGTAGAGTCAAATAAGTATGACAAAAGCCAGAGTTTTGTGGTACAACCAACTTAAACAAAGGCAAATACTAAGAGCTACAGTATTCTAATGTAAGTAGGTCTCTATATAATTGGGATAATGAATCCATAATTCTCCAGATCTATCTAAATTGCAGCTCACAGGAACCACAGCCAGCATGACAGTTGCAAATAATACTGGGAGCTGTAGGTCAGCAATACCCGGAAGGCCATCAGTCACTGATACAGAATTTGTAATCTATCAGAAACCCTGGTTGGGTGTGTGCGGATTTAGTGATCAGATGGTGATAATCTTGAACGCATCAAAGATGAGTTATTTCCATAATAGATCTGTAATATAAAACTTTCCTATGCTATAACATTGTTCTGGTTACTGGTTTGAAGTTAGATGTTAACCAGGGCAAATATTAAACCCTAATGTGCTTTCCTAAAAAATAAAGGAAATAGCATTCATAGCTGTACGAAGACAACAGACATTTTTCATTTTTGAAACACTGTGCTCAATTATGTGTATGACAGAAATTTATGGAATGAAAAATCTAAATGTCAGCATCTTAGAGGTAAGTACTAGATTTGCTGTTGAATATGAGCCTAAGAGACATTAATTAATGAATCATTTATGATTTGTACATTTCCTAATGTTTAAAAATAAACCCAGTTAATCAGGAAATACTTCCATTTTTTATAGGATCATCTTCATTCCCTCCCCCCCCCCATATTCCTCTAGTAAAAGTGAATGTTTTTATACTTGGAGGTACTATATCTAAGGTTGTTTAACCTTAAATATTTGGCAAATGTTTCTTGATTGGACTTTGGCAAGATAAGTGGGATAACATTTATTCTATCTGAGAAAGATGGGTTGGTATGAAGGGATAACCTGACCTATTCTCCCTCGCCTATTCTCTTTTCCATTGCCAACTTCTCATCATCTTACCCAAATTTATTAACTATTTCCAGTGTGTAAATGTTGGTTGTGTATCTATCAAGCTATAGCAAAGTGGAAAAAGAAGTGTCAGATTGAAACTGCAGAGGATTTAAGAGGGGGCCATATTCTCATGTGGACACAGGACAATCAATTGCTTCAAGTGACCTTTTTCTAATATGTAGTAAAGATCTTTATCTAGCTGGACTTCTGCCAAATTTGAATTGAGGACAGTCACACAAAATGTTGAAGTACAAATTACCCAATCTCACTTTCATTTAAGTCAGGGGTGTCAAACTGCCAGCCTGCGGGCCAGACGTGTCATCAGAAAATCGCGCCCACCCCATTGCCAGCAATGGAGAAAAAGCTCTGATACGTTGCAAGACGTCACATGACGTCACGAGTTTCACATATCTAATTTAAGCGTATTGCAGTGTGTTGTACAAACTATTCCTGGAGACTTAGAGGAGATCACTATATCTCAAATATATTTATATGGCTTGGAAAGATAAGTGGCAAAGTTCCATTGCAAAATTTTGCAATATGGGCCTGAAGGGCACTGAAATCCAAATATTTGCAGATGAACATATTGCATCTCCTGTGAAATTACCTGTATTATTAATGTGCATAAGAAAGTATTTTACTATATCTATATGCTGCCCACCTCACTGATAAAATGACTGTGTTATTGCTTAATATTGCTTAAGATGAGTGGCCATATAAATCTTTATAATAAACTTTTCTATTCATGACTCACAGCATATGAAGAGTGCAGCAAAGTACTTGCTAATCCAGTAAAATCTCAACAGAACTGGAAATTTAATATACAGCAGGAGATGAAATCTGTTCAGTGTTGCCACCCAAACAGCCATGAAAGCCCTGAGTTCACATCCAAGAACTCCACCTTGGATTGGTGCCTTTTGGAATCTGTCTTCTTTGTTTGGAAACAGATTGATCTAGAAAAACTGATGTAGAAAAACTGTAGATACTAAGCAAAATGAAGATTTTGTTTAAATACTGCAGCGTGTAGTGTACCAAATCATGGATAGCTGTGGTGAATCTCTGGTGAATCTTTTTGTCTTCTCTTTTTATAAAGTTTGTTTAGGGGGGGAAAGTACAAACGCCTCCTAAAAAAAAAAACTCCAGTCACCAGTCGGGGAGGAGGTTATTTAATGCAGGGAAGTTAATGTTTTACTACAAGAGGTTCTGTTATTGATTGTTTGGGTTTATTGTTTCATAAAGAACTTCATTCTCTTTCAGGAAGGAAAAATGTGAAAGTCAGGTGTGATTTCTGATGACTATATAAACACATCCACAGTGTTTTCTTGGCAACAGTATGGAGGTGATTTGCAATTCCCTTCCCTTTCTTACAGTCTAGGGCAGGGGTAGGCAACCTCAGCTCTTTTATGACTCATGGACTTCAACTCCCAGAATTCCTGAGCCAGCCAAGCTGGCTCAGGAATTCTGGGAGTTGAAGTCCATGAGTCATAAAAGAGCCGAGGTTGCCTACCCCTGGTCTAGGGGCACGGGTGTCAAACTTGATCGGGTCACATGACATATCGTGATGTTTTTTGCCTTTGCAAAGCCAAGGGGGTGGGGCATGGCCTGCTTGTGACATGGCCTACAGTTTGACACCCCTAGTCTGGGGTTTTTCCTAACCACTCACTAACCAAATCCCATCTTGCATAGTTTTCTGAGATCAGCAATGATCAGGTAGGCCCAACATGACTGATGACTGATTCAAAAAAGCAAAATAATAATAATAATAATAATAATAATAATAATAATAATAATAATAATAATAATAGCAGTAATAACCCCAATAAGAATTTTACCCACTATTTGTCCCCTAAAATTTCTTTTCTGGTAGGGATATAGAAACAAAACACCATTTAGTGTTTTGCAAAGTAGCATTGGGGATTTGGTAGAAAAGGAAAGTTAATAACAAGGAAAAATATGAATCACAAATATTCTCCATTTTCTGATATTCTAATTTAGCTTCAGGAATGATTTTATTTTATATGTAGTGAATGGTGAGCCCTGGAATGAGGCACTTTCATTTTTTTTTCCTCATAGAGACAATAGAGTAGAGAAAGTAAATGCTTCAGCTTGTAGTGATTTATGCAGGCATTTGGAATTTATATATTAAATCATCACAGTCCAAGATTCGCCTTCATTTAAAGCTTTTCAGCTGATTTTACAGTTAAGTACCTACACTTTCTCCAGATCAGTTTGCCAACTCCCCAATCATCTGACTGTTTAGTTCCAAGCCTTCATGAACACAGCTTGCTTACTTCACTGACTCCAAACATTTTAGACAACAAAGCCTTGAAATACCTCTTCAGATCCTTGTACCATTCGTTTTAAGGACAGCATTGTCTCCGGATTTTGCAAACATTAATAGAAGTGTTCCTGCAAAATCAATATTAATAGGAAGGAAATTCCCTTGTTGTCGTAGGGCTCCCTGTATTCATCTGCAAAGTTTGCTGCCTAACCAAAACATTATTTTCCCAGCACATAAATACCTGGAAATAAATTGACTTCATATATCATTCCTTGCTGCTTGCTCAGTGGAAATAAAACAGCTCTCTAAGTAGTGAAAAATGAGAATCTTAAAACTGTCAAGTTTAATAATCCAGATTATTACTCAAAATATAAACTCAAAGTACATACATTTTAGAAAATGCTTGTCTGTGTGGCATAAAGACGCCCCTGGAGCAGAAAAACTTTGTATGGAGACTTAGAAGTTGAGAGTCATATTCTTAGATCCTTTCTGTACTGAATCTAAGGAAAAAATATGCAGGTTCTAGTTGCATCAAATTGCCTTCTTTGAAATTGGTTCAAGGTAATTAGCCTAATGATCTCCTGGAAGCTAGTGTCGTGTAGGGGTGTGGTTTATAAGAAGATCAGATCCCAGTTCACGCCTCATTTCTGCCACTTAGACAATCCACATTCTTTCAGTTTTAATCACTCATCTGCAAGATACGAAAATACAATCACATGATAACAATAGCAATAGCACTTAGACTTATATACCGCTTTAGAGTACTTTACAGTCCTCTCTGAGCAGTTTACAGAGTCAACAATTTGGGTCCTCATTTTACCAACCTCGGAAGGATGAGGGGCTGAGTCAACCTTGAGCTGGTGAAAATCGAACTGCTGGCAGTTGGCAAAATTAGCCTGCGATACTGCATTCTAACCAGTGCGCCACCACAGCTGTCACTCACAGCTCTGTGAGCATGGCTTGAGATAAAGTTATCCAAGTAATAATGATGAAGTGTAGGTAAACAAGTCAAGTGTGATCTATGCAGGTTCAGTGTTATTGGCACTGAAGAAATAATTACATGAGTCTTCTGTGGATTCTGAATTAATTTAAGGAAGGTCCAGGATACAATGCTTCTCTGGAAAGTTGCCAGACAGTTCAAGATGCTGCTTTTAAGGCTTTCAGGGCTGCTAAAAGAAGAACTTATCCCAGTTGTGATTTTAGAATAACAAAGACCATGATTCCTCATTTCTCCCTCCAGCATTTCCCTCGTAGTGTTTGCCCAACACACAGCCTTCTATATTTTATCCTCAGTTGCTGCTGAATACTGAATTTGTAAGCCAAGAGGTCTAAGACACTGGTTGCAAAATGTTCTGTTCTTCAGAACACTAGTCAGGCAGAGATATCCAGTTAGGAAAAGGGCTCTGGAAATTTTAGTAGTGACAGGGAATAAAATTTATATTAAAAAGTTCCCAAGGATGACCTTTCCACTCAATTCTTTCTGTTTGCCTCACTGATTCATGGGTTTTAGTGGAATAGCATACATGTAGCAAAACGTTATCTGTATAAGATAATGTCAGAGCCCTGAGCCATTCTTTCTATTAATCAAACCAGTAACCAACTGCTTTTCAATTACTTTTCCTTAGAGCCTGTTTTGATAATCAAGAAGAATTTGGAAAATTTAAGATCATCAGCTTTCTGGAATTTCTTTTGTTTAGCCCCCAGGGGTGGGCGGGAGCATTAACCCAATGCAATCATAGGCTCAACCCTCACTCCAACCCTTTTTTATTTTATTGTGTCTCATTTTCCTTAACATTGGCCATACCTTTGGTCTATTTTTTTTCAGGTAGGTCCATCTGCACTAGCAATACTTTTAACTCTGTTGCTTTCCCCCTCTTTTTATCTCCATGGGTATCTGAAGTCACTCAGGAGAAATGCAGAAAGGACAGCTGATATTATTTCCTTTCCTTTGCCAGCTTTTGGTTGATCTTAGAGAGAAACCTCTTTATGTTATCTGAATCCGTGCAAAGTTCACCCATGAAGAGGACTTGAATCAGCCAGTATCCTCCTCAAACAAGAGGAGGATCATCCACTGAGTTGGATTTGCAGTGCTACTCTAAGAAGTTTGCTAGATCTTACAGGAATGTACATTTCCTTCCTAGACATTGGAAACCCAGTTTTCCTAGGTCTCTGATGGAAATCTACTGAGCTAGATTTTCCTAGTCAGCCAACTTCATCCAGAATCAGAGAATTGGTTTATTACTTTGCACCCTTTAAACTAGTCTTGAGTCCCCAACTCTAAGAGATCTGGTGTTTCAGGAGCCAAAGAGCACCCTGCCCAAACCCAACTAAACAGCATCGCCAAACCAGTTACTAGTAAGGAGTGCCTACTTTTCTTTCCCTGCCAACTATTTGAGAAGCCATCTAACCCTGATCTTCATGAACTCTGTGCACAAGCTGCAAATCCATTCTTTTCTCATTGCATTATCTTTACAATGCAGAGATGTGCTATTTTTAGTCCCAAGTGAATTGGTATCTATGCAAAAGGTACCCTTTGACTGCCGTTGAAACTTAACTAGTGGGAACCATATAATACATTTCCTGCCCTCTTTCCAGTAGCAAGCAGCCTCCAAAATGCTGGTTTTCTTTGTGGTGGAAAGAGTCTCTCTGATTCTCTCTGTGTATCTCCTATAACAGACATGTCAAACACAGATCCGGCCCGCAATTGGTCGATATTTGACCCACAGGGATGCCCCAGAGACAGCAAGGGACTGTCCCCCACCACCCTGGCCCCGGCTCCACCCAGTCCGGAGGCCCCCAAGGTGTGCACACAGGAGGTGGTAAACATGCAGGGGCTGACAGAATCTGGCAACAAGGGCTGTGTAGCCTGCTGCGAATACTGGCCTGGACCTCTAGCAGCAGCGCTGCAGCGACACCAGCAGCACGCAGAGTTGGGGGGCACCTGATGCAGACTGCCAGATGTGCCTACTCCATCCCATCTCTTTTTGGTTGGAGAGCAGGTCATCACTAGTCATCTCCTCAGCCTCCTCGTGGGTGGAGTGCATTCCCCTCACGCACCTCAGTACCCGCTGCAGCCACTTGCACAGGTCCATTAGGCTGCTGCCCAGAGCTGCAGGCCTGCCTAGCATGAAGGAGGCAAAGTGGTCGGCTAGTAAGCCCCGAATAGAGGTGGTAGAGCACGGCCAGGGTCAGCAGACAAAAGGCCACCCTGAGCAGGGAAAGCCGGATCCCCGTCGGTGCCATGGCTGCCCAGCCCTAGCAGAGATGGGAGGCATGCAATCCATGGTGCCGATGGGGATCCGGCTTTCCCCGCTTGGGGTGGCCTTTTGCTTGCTGGGCGTGGGCTTGTTCTACCATCTCTACTCGAGCTTCCTACCCAGCAACTTCGCCTCCTTCGTGCAGTGAATGGATCTGTGCGAGCTGCTGGCGGTGGCCTGAGGCAGGGCCAAGGTACGTGAGGGGAACATGCTCCACGTGCTGGCCAAGGGCAAGATCTGCGAGTGGATCCGCAAGCAAAAACAGATGGGATGGAGTAGGTATATTGGTGGTGTGCACCACGTCCTCCCGGTATTCGCAGTGGGCTGCGGAGCCCCAGAGTGCGCCAGTCAAGGAGTTCCATGCATTCACTGGCCTGTGTGTGCGGGGGCCAATGGTGTCAGGCGGCAGCTGCCCCAGCCACTGCCTCACCTTGTCTTGCCCCATGGCAATGGCACCTGCCCCCTGCCTCACCTCACCCTGCAGGAAGAGCATCCTGCCCACAGCCCCACCCACCAGAGAACCCCTGGATCTCCTCCAACCTTGCCCAGCCCCCACAGGTTTCCCCCCCCCAAGAGCAATGTCAAGTAGCCACGCCCACCCAGGCCCCGTCTACCTAGTCAGCTGTGACCACCGCAGCCATGCCCATCCAGTGGACCGTGCCCACCTTCCCCCCCCCCCAGGGCACCACAATGCTGATGCAGCCCTTTTGACACCCCAGTCCTAAACACTGTGTAGAACAGTTTACTTCATGAAAACTTGCCCTATATCCCCTGCTGGTCTCAGCACCTTACCTTTCTCTTAGTGAATAGCATGATGTGCTAAATAAAGTACACCACTACTACTTATTTGATTGCTTTGTATGTTAGCTTTAAATACCCTTTGTGCTGCCTTCTCCATAAATTGTCAACTGCTCATTATCTGTTGCCTTTAAGGCATAAATCTCAAAAAATAGTTAATATATTGATTAGATATTCATTACAGTTTTGTTTTTGGATTTGGAACACATAAACCTAATAATCTGTAATGTAAAGTTTCTGACAGAATTAGCACTGAAGACAAAGAGCTAATTTATGTACCAGCTGACTGATGTGAGAAGAGATGGGTTGTGCAACATATCCAAAACATAATGACAGCTGTCATAGGCCGCTTTAACGCGGCCGCACTGACAGCTGTCAAAGGCAACGCACGCGCAGTCGCTCCCGCGGCCTACAAGTACACGCGGCCGTTTGACAGCTGTCAAACGCCGCGCATGCGCATTGAGACTCGAACTGTCAAAACCGCGGCTAGCCCACAGCGGCAGCCGCGAGCTGTCAAAACTGGCGCATGCGCTTTAACGGCGGCTAGCTGTCAAAGCGCCGGCCGCCCGCCAAAACCAGCTGACGGGATTCCCTCCCCAGCTAACACGCTTGCGCTGTCACTGGAGAGATTCTGCACTACCATCTGACCCATTGGCCCTGTCCTTGGCGGGAAGAATTCACACAGCTGATTTGCTGTCCCGTTTGACAGCTGCCTATATAAGGCACGTTTTCCCCTGTTCTGTTGTCCGGGCTGACTAAATAAACCTGTTAAACGAAGACGCGTCTCCCTCGTCCTTCCTGCCGTTAATTCAGGTTGCTTAGTTACAAAAAACAAATTCCTTAAGGTAACCTGTCCATGACTTTATTTTCCATGTTATGCAATAGATTTGTATAGAGATGAATGGGTTTAACTGTGACAAATGATGATTGAGAGA
Organism: Vipera ursinii; assembly: GCF_947247035.1. NCBI lineage: Eukaryota > Metazoa > Chordata > Lepidosauria > Squamata > Viperidae > Vipera > Vipera ursinii. The sequence continues at coordinate 83,981,888 of NC_139516.1, read as the reverse complement.
AAATGCTTTAAATTATTATTGAAATCGCTCTGTCAGGCATGACCAACCAGGACCACACGTGAAGAGTCCAATTAGCTTGTTTATTGCTCAAGACTATACACAGGAATGTTCTCAGAGTGACAGTTTGCACCCAGGTAAGGCTAGTTAAGGTTCAAGAGCACTAAAGGGGGAATTGGAATTTGCTCTCTAATGACCGTGTAGGGATTCCAGACTAATTCCTTGCTTGACTTCCACCCCCTGGCTTTGCCAGTCTCTCTCCAACATACCTCAGCTTCAAAAAAATAAAAATTAAACTAGGTTTGTCTGCGGGATTACAATCAGCAGTAGAAGGAAGACACATTGTGGAAAAAACCCGGGGGGGGGGGGGAAGGAAAGTACAAATAAAAGCCAATCGATGGAGAGGGAGAGAGAGAGAAAGTTAAAGTGAATAGTTGTGAAGTAAAAAAGGTGCTCAAATATAATAAAAGAGAGGATTTCAGAAGGAAGGGCATTCATCAGGAACAAGCTGTAAGAGAAAGGGTCAGAAAACTTAACATAAGGTCAGAAAAATGGAGAAAGAAGAAAATTGAACTTGACAGATCTGCACAGATTTTGTACCATCACCTTTATTTAATTTTTTTCCTCCTTCAACTTCACTTCAGGTTTCTTATACTTTTCCTTAAAAGTCTCTGTGGTTTTACTAGGCTGGCTATATCTTTTCTTTTTGATCTTTGTTGTTCTCCTTTGGTTTCTGTAGAGGAAAATTTCCAGTCTTCATAATAAAAAGTTTCTCTCCAATCTCCATAATCAGGAAGGCAATATATACTAAAAAAAATATTCTGATCTTGTAGAGAAAAAAACACTATTCCAAAGGATAAAATTATATCAAATAGATGTATTGTCTTTGAAGTCTTCCGTGGCAGAACAGTTGTGCCATAGCAGGAAAGTTCCTTGTGACCAGCTATATCTTACCCTCGACTTATGACCACAGTAAAGGCTAGAATTTGCTAAGCAGGGTAGTTGTTAAGTGAGCCACCCCTTTTTTGCTGCAGTTCTTAAGCTAATCACTGCAGTTGTTAAGTGAATCGTGTGGCCATTAACCAAAGCCAAGTTCCCTTCTAAATTCACCTGTCAGAAGCTGACTAGGAAGGTTGCAGAGAGTGATTCATACATGACCCCAGATGCTGTAACCATCCTAAATGAGATCCAATTGCCAAGTGTCCAAATTTTGATCAGGTGACTCTGGAAATGCTGTGATGGTTGTAAGCATGAGGACCAAATCCATAAGTCACTATTTCAGTGCCACTATGTCTTGGAATGATCGCTAAATGAATAGTTGTAAGTCAAGGACTACCGGTAATGTTTAAATTAACATCTTTAGTAGAGCTATCAGCTGCTGAAATATGAATTACAGTAGTATCTGTTGTCAAACTGTTGGATTGTTTGTAAAAAAAATATGCATATTTTACTTAGCATTTCTGTTGAGCTACTAAAATATAAGCTTTCTTAGACAGAGGTTGATTGGACCCCATTCAGTTGCACTTTGCACCAAATATTCTTCGAAAGTCAATTCCCCCTAGAATGAGGAAAGGTAATCTATAATATTGTACCTACAGGTAGGTCCTCGAGTTACGAATGTAATGGAGCCTGCCCAATCCGTTTGTAACTCTTCAATTCGTAGGAGTGAATCGTGTACCTTGAACGCGATCACTCTGCTTTTGTCTACACATTTGCTAATCGAATGGACGGTTCATTAAGTGCACATGAGGTATCTCAGGGTGAGGAAGACCTTGGGGGCTTAGTGATGGAACAGGCCCCCAAGGCCTCCCCAGCCCACTAAGATACCTCAGGCTTCCTCCTCCCTTCTGGCTGTGCCAGACACACTTACCTTGCAAAGATCTGTCGTCTCTGTGCTGCTATTTCTTTGCCTTTGAGGGAGAGGAGAGTCGGCTTGGAAGTGCTTTTGCAGAGAACAGGTGCCTGAACTCGCACAAGATCACGGACCACAGAAACTTCCATTGTCAGTGCGAAAAGTAAACACAGCCTGTCTCCTCTTCCCCCCGCCCCCGAACTCCTTTCCGCCACCTCTGTGGTAGGGATGCTCCCTGCCCACTAAAATCCGCTGCAAATAGAGCTCCTTCATCAACCTACCCTGTGCTGGAGCCGAGAGGGTCGCCATGGAATCAGAGTCAGCCAAGTGCAGGAACCAATGCCATCCGTGGCCCGGGTGCACTGCTCGCTCGCGTGTGCCAGCTTTGCTGCGCAGTAACGAAGCCTTCAAATGAGCGAGAAGGCACTGCGGGGCCAGGCACCTCGCACCTGCGTCCAGCCTGCTGGAGCCAGCCCCCCCACCTGACCTACTTCCCACCTGGCTGTGAGAATGGGTGCCTGAACTCACACGAGATCATATACCCCAGAAACTTCCATTCTTGGGGTGAAAAGCATTTCCAAGCCAACTCTCCTCTCCCTCAATGGCAAAGAAACAGCTGCAGAGAGGAGATAGATCTTTGCAAGGTAAGCGAGTCCGGCATGGCAGAAAGAGAAGGGGAAGCAGTTTAGGGAGTGGGGGGGGAGTAGGGTGAATGTTGCAGAACCTCTGCAGTCATTCTGAAGGGCGAACAACTGCCGTGGTGTTGCAACATTCATAATTTCGGGACTTGTTCGTAAACACTAAGGGGTGCTTATTGTGTGACTTCGAACGAGTGCTATGTGAACGTTCTTAACTCTGGGATTACCTGTATTTTAGAATGGGATATTGAGGTAGAACAATCAGCATTTTGATGAGAAAATGGTGCAAGAGGAATGAGCTAATGCTTCACAGTTCAAGATCCAAAATTGGGTATGGTAATCCCAAGTACTTCTTTAAATATCACATGATTAAAATCACTTCTGGGTTAAGCCTTATTATTATTATAGTGTGTAGGCTCATGAAAAATGGCAGCCTTAAATTAGTTAAATTGATTAGGTAATTCATAATAAAACTTGAGAAAACATGCGTAGTGTTTATCTGTTCTTGGAAGTGTGGTTTAAGGTGCTGATCTAGGAACCAAGAGATTATGAATCCTACTCCTGCCGTAGGCAGGAAATATTGACTGAGTCACTTGGGGCCAGTCACTCTTTCTCAGCCCAACACTCACAGGGTTGTTGTTCTGGGGAAAACAGGAAGAAGAAAGAGTATTAGTTACATCTGCTGCCTTAAATTACTGACAATAATAAAGGCAGAATGAAAATCAAATAAATAAATGAGTCTTGATAGCACCAAATTAGAGACAGTCTACATGTGTTATACTTCTATAGTAAAGGTAAAGGTTCCCCCGCACATGCGTGCTAGTCGTTTCCAACTCTAGGGGCCGGTGCTCATCTCCGTTTCAAAGCCGAAGAGCCAGCGCTTGTCCGAGGACGTCTCGGTGGTCATGTGGCCAGCATGACTAGACACCAAAGGCGCACGGAACGCTGTTACCTTCCCACCGTAGTGGTCCCTATTTTTCTACTTGCATTTTTACATGCGTTTGAACTGCTAGGTTGGCAGAAGCTGGGACGAGTAACAGGCGCTCACTTTGTTATGCGGCACTCGGGATTCAACCCGCCAAACTGCCGACCTTCTGATCGACAAGCTCAGCGTCCTAACCCACTGAGCCACCGCGTCCCTTCTATAAGACAGTGCAAATGAGGGCTTCTGTGGCAATTTTCAAGAAGCACCATTATTGGTTTTGTTTTGTTTTTTTGAGTTGCTGAACAATTTGTATCCTAACCTCCAAGGAAAAGATACATACAACATTAGCATTGTATGATACAATTAGCATTGTGTAATAAAAATGTGATCTGCAGTGCTAAATTCAGTGCCATGCTATAAGGAGACATGGATGAACTTTGGAGGTCGGGGAAAGTTTTAGATCTCAGTTCAAGTGTATTTTCCAAGACAAGAAAAGCTGTTGTAGTTCATTGATTGATTGATACGTCTTCCCACCTCTCTTTGGCTGGTTTCTTGAGAAGCCAGCAGCCTGTTTTCCAGGCCAGAAAAGAAAAGAACAGCTGGGTGAGATCTGTTTGCCAATGAAGTGAAATGCTAGGGAACTGTCTTTAAAAACTCTGAAAGAATTGTTACATAGAGAAGTGGGGGGGAAATGCTAGTCAATTCTGGAGCACTAATGCTTAATATAATTACTTCTTTAAGAGAAATAATTGTAAGTATGTACACATAGTACTATTGATATTGTTCTTTCCCCCAAAGAAGGAGCTATATAATGCAAATCTATTATTTAAGCGGAAATTCCAGAACTGACTCAGTATATATCATTTTTCCCTTAGCGCCCCCCAGAAAAGCAGAATGACCATTCATTAATGGTAACTAGTCTTCTGTGACTCATTTAAAAAAAAAACCAGACTGTGCGTGAAATACAAGTCTTGTGTATTTTGCCTTACAAACTGTGATTCATCAATTGTATGTTGTAGCAGTCACATGTAGCTTTTATGGTGTTATCTTTTGGTAACCCTGATGACTTCTCTCCCCAATTGCCTTGTTTATTTCCACAGGATGCATCACTTATGGAGGTGAATTCATTCAGTCCTTTGATGCCAACATCTCCATCTTCAATGATAAATCAGTACAAATTTGAGGATGAACCAGAAGGAAAGGATCTTTTCGTAACGGTTGATGATCCAGAAAGCTATATTACTGCCATTGAGACATTCATCACTTACAGAATTGTCACCAAGGTTTGTTTCCTCTTATAGCAAAGTACCACTTTTTAAAATTGTCAGGCCTTACAGATCTTGTTAGAACCAAATCAGGATTTAATTATTAATTGGCCAAACCAATCAATGCATAAACTGCCCCAATTGCCATGACAACAACACTAGGTAGCATATAATCTATACTAAATGCATTTTAGACCAAAAAAATGAAGAAAAATCAGCCATAGCAATACCAACTTTAACTGCTTACTTTGGGGAACCCTCAAATAGAAAATCCTAATGAACTAAAAAAAAAGCCCTCGGTGACATATCATACTGTCTCACAGCCTGCTGAAAGAGCTTTGATTTCATTTACATAGATGGACATAGCAAATTGTCAGAGTAAAGTATTCAGAAGACAGTAAGTTTTAAAAAGTAAATAAGAGCAGTTTGGGCAATTGCATTAGTTCCAGAAAGTGATATAGCGCAGGTTTTTCAAACCATGTGTCTTTAGGATTGCAGCTGTCCAAATTATAATTGCAACAGATTTCCAGAGAGATTCTGTTTTGGACAGTAGTAGCAAACTGTTTTTGAAACCGCATGAAATTTCAAATGGGGCTATTTACTTATTTATTTAAGCTATGTCTAAACTGCTTGTCATTAAATTTACTCTTGATTGCAAGTGGGACAGCAAATGTAATGCTTTTTAAGGAAAAAAAAACATGCAGCCAGCAGATGCTCTTATTAGGTCTCAAGAAAGTGTAATGACTCTGTTTATAATAATACAGAGGAAGTTCCTGTATTTAGTTTTTGAATTTCCAAGTCAGTCAGTTAACAGCCAATTCTGTCTTCTCCCCATGTTGATAAAAACAAATGATTGACTTCTCCAAACACCCTACCCAAAGATTGAATAAGTGCCATATTTTAATGCTATTCTAAAGGCCAGTGATGGGGGGGGGGCTGCAAATGCCTAGAACAGGGATCTTCGAACTTGGCCTTTTTATGACTTGTGGACGTCAACTCCCAGAATTCCTCAGCCAGCTTGCCTGGCTGAGGAATTCTGGGGGTTGAAGTCCACAAGTCATAAAAGGGCCAAGTTTTAAAGACCCCTGGCCTAGAAGGATGATGCTGTTTTAGAGAGTAGGTGCTATGGCAGAAAAGGCCCATTTCCTGGGACTTGCTAGATGGTATGACCAAGGGAGGATATTATATGTACATCCAAACTTCTTTTTCGGCATAGTTCGATCTTCAAACATGTATGATGACATTATTCAGAGGTGAAACTCTTTACTTTTCATTGATTTTTTTTTAACACAAATGTAAGAAAGCATGCTTTGGCAAGAAATTAATTAGCTTTTCAGAAGCTGTGATGTGGCTATTTAAGCCATTTCCCTGAGCAATGCTAAGCTTAAATGTCCATCTTTTTAGCTATGGCTAAAGATGTCAGCCATGACCAGTGACATCACTGTTCAAGACAGTTGATGAGACCCTTGGGGATAAGCCATGTGTTACGAGGGAACTGGGTACCCTGGCACAGGTGAGCAGGCAAGGAAAAATGTGATAAGCACAAGCAGTCCAAAGAAAACATCCCAAACATTTATAATCACAATTTGTGAACAAGTATACAGGTGGAATGGAAAGAGATGCACACATGTTAAGAATTTCTAAAACCTAGCACTGAAGAAAAGCTGAATTATTCAGTAAAAAAATATCTCTGGTTTGTATTGGTGATAAAGTAACTTGACGAGTCTTGGCTTTGAAACAGTTGTAAAAAAAATCAGAGGAAAGCAAGCAGCTGAGTAGAGCAAGTGCCACTCATTTGCTTTGCATTGAATGTATTTATCATTTTCCCCAACTGTGTTTGTTTATCAGTAGCCTTTATGAATTATTACATTACTTACAGGATTTGTAAGATCTGTCAGGTAATACAAGCCCAGAGCAGAATCTCTTTAGAGGCACATTGGAATTACAATTCTAAGATCCTCTCTGATGAAGAATTGAAACCTTGTTCAAAGACAAGGATCTCACTGAGGGGAATTCTACATATTCAGTTACCAATATCAGCCAACGTTCCTTATTGATGACTATCATGTTCATGAAATTATTTGGATTCCTCTGTGTATATTTGGCATAAAATGAAACGTGTTCACTGAGAAGAATCCTGTGCATTATCAACATGAAACAAAACTATTTTTTTTTAATTGAAAGAAGAGTTTCCTCATGTGTAAACTTTTCCATCGAAATTCACCTGTGCCAGATTTTCATCTAAAAGGATTAACTTAGCTAGGATTTTAGGTCGAGGTTTCTCATTCAGGCTGCTGTAGAGGGACTTCCTAATTTTATCCAAAGGAGAGCATTTGGCATAGAGAGAGGGATTCACAATATCATTCTAATAAATGTTGGCTGAATAGGTTGAAAGTGCTATAGGTCAGAGCACAAAACAACAGAAAACTCAATATTTTTGCATTGTATACATTGATTGCAACAAGAATCTAAATATTTGCATTATAGCTAGGAAATCTAATAATTGCACATATTGTGGCCTCACACATTTGCTACTTTCAGGAAATGGACTCGAAGAGCGTATATAAATGTGAAAGTATTTATGAAAAAATAAGAATATCTAAATTTGAAGATAATTTATGGACATATTTGAACATCTTTATCTGCCCAATTTGGAAACCATTCATTTCCTATTTATACTCTCTAAGAATTCATTTTGAAGCAATTAAGTCCCAACTCTTTGGTCTTGGGTTAAGATCAGGTCTGTGTGGCATAATGGCAAAAATGTGCCCAAACTAAAAAGTATTAATTCTTAATAATTAACAAAATATGTTAAATATGTGATGAGCATGATTATATGGCTGGTAGTGTAGCATACACTTTATCTTATTAAAAATTTTAATTACATAAAAATGTAGTGATTCTAACTACAACTATAACATCCTCATGGAAGACAGCAACTTGGAATGCAAAAAGTTAATGATAAACAGCATGAATTAATAAGAAAGTAAAGAAAGAAAGAAAGGGTGTGTCTGAATTTCAGGGAAAGGAAAAGGAGTTAATACATCTGAATGAAGTTGATTGAATCTTGTAGAATGGAGTTGATGAGTATTTGCAAAGTACCTTTGGAATCCAAAGGTATAGGTTTAATTTAATAGGTTTAATTGAGTGAACAGTTAATTGAATGAATGGGCTAAATTGTCTGCCAAAAAGTAGGAAGTTGTGCCATTTAGGTTGTTACGAGTAAAAATGAAAGTGAGAATCCGTGGATTGGCAATGTTGCATATTGTGCTGCAATGAATGCTGATAATTGAAGAATTAAAAATATCATTTGGGAAAGGTTATGGAACATTCAAAATTAATGGCAGTCTAATATTCTGTTAAGTGATGTGAATGGATGAGTAGGAACATGCTGAGAGAATGCAGAAAAAAATGATTAGGCCATTGAGAGATGTTGCTTAGAAAAAGACCTGTTAATTTCAAATACATATTTTAATCATAAGCACATCCATTTATACACCTGAAAAGGCATGAAAGGCAAAAAAAAAAAGTGATCTTACTGTTTAAATGAGAGATTTTGAATATGGGGTAAATCATTACTTGTACTACCAGGAGATAATCTTAGGAAGTAGTGGAAGAAAAGAAAGAGATTTGAAATACTAGAATGAAAACAGAATGATTGCAGGGAGTGCTATATGAAAAAACATTAAGAAATAGGTTAATTTTCCTACACAAAGAATAAACATAAAGAGGAAGTGGAAGGTGTTTGGGACTAAATGAAAAGATTTATATTGGAAAGTTCCATAGAAGTGTGTGAAGTTACATGATGTTGTGATTCAGGGTCAGCCTGTGGGTTCGGCAGTTGGGTCGGATGACTCAGAGGAGGAGGAGGAGGAGGGGGGTGTTCAAGAGCTTGATGAGAGCCCTCAGCCAGGCCCCTCTCACCTGGTCACGACGCAGACCCAGCTGTGTGAGCCTGACAGCGTGGATGAAGATGACCCACAGCTGGCCCTGTTCAAGGACGCCCGACGCAGGAGGCAGTCAATCAGGAGTAAACAGAGGAAGGCAATGGGGCTCCTCGGAAGGAGGCAGAGAGAAGCCACGCCCTGAACTGTATTTAAGGGGGAATGCGTGGGAGGGCTGGTTTGCTGAAGGCAACCGCTTGAAAAGCTCCTGTTTCTTGGTTCGTGTCTTGTTCTATTTGTTTTTGTAGCAATAAATTTGGCAGGCGTAATTCCAGCCTCTTGCCTTCTTGTAAAAGGGGTTGTCCCTGCCTTTTCTGCAGGGCCGGTAGCAGGCTGGTACAGAACACATGAATAGGAAGTGCATTAGCAGATGATGGATGGAATGATAGTGAAATAGTTGGAGAAAAAAATAATACATATAAGAGAATAAATACTATAAAAAACTGAGGATGAGATAAATATATTGCGTAATGTGTATAGAAGAAAAAAGATGTGAAGAAGTGCAAAGAGTTCTTAGAATTAAAAGAAGTGGGGGGGAAATGCAAAACCTTTATGATGGAAACAAAATTGGCTTTGGACGTGGGTAAAGAAAGCTAGAAGGGACGCGGTGGCTCAGTGGGTTAGGACGCTGAGCTTGTTTATCAGAAGGTCGGCAGCTTGGCGGGTCGAATCCCGAGTGCCGCGTAACAGAGTGAGTGCCTGTTACTTGTCCCAGCTTCTGCCAACCTAGCAGTTCGAAAGCACATAAAAATGCAAGTAGAAAAATAGGGACCACTACGGTGGGAAGGTAATAGCGTTCCATGTGCCTTTGGCGTCTACTCATGCCAGACACATGACCACGGAGACGTCCTCGGACAAGCGCTGGCTCTTCGGCTTTGAAACGGAGAGTTGGAAACGACTAGCACGCATGTGTGGGGGAACCTTTACCTTTTTAAAGAAAACTAAACTAGGAATTGTGTCTGTTTGGAATAAACCTGAACTGAAGGAATCTTGGAAGGGGTACTTTAGAGATATATATGAGAATATTAATCTAAAAAATTGAAATAGAAAGAAATGTTATAAAGATTACAGCATAAGAAAAAATGATGAAAAGGAAGTCATAAGTGCTGTGAGAATGTTGAAAAATGATTAGCCCGAGTGATGTAATTGGAGAAATATTAAAATATGGATATGGTTTGGTTATGAAGTGTCTGTATGACTTGGTTAAAATGTATTTGAAGACTGCATTCACGCCTGCCATTTGGAATATATTCCTCTTATATAAAAGGAAAGGTAGTGAGAAAAATCACAGCAAAGTTGATGCATTAAGTGTGCTTTGTTTGACATGTTTGATTAAAAGGAAAGGTGACAGTGAGCAAAAGAGAAGGGCAATGTGGCTTTATGCCAGGTAAGGAATTTAAAGGAAATAGTTTTGTTATTCAGCAGATCACTGAGAAATATTTGACTGCGAGAAAGCAGGTTTATTGCACATTTGTTGATTTACAGACTCGAATTACAGAATGTTTTGTGTCATCTGCAGTTGATGGTTGGTTCAGATTACAAGTGTAGTATATCAGTGTCATCTTATAGAATTCAGTAGATATCTGATGGGACTCTGTTTCTGTACCCGCCCTCTGGAACAGCATCCTTTCAGAAACTCAGCCCCCACACTATTTTCTTTCATGCAGGCTTTAAAAAACCTGACTCTTTTCTCAAGCATTGGGCCCATGATACCGTGTTTCCCCCAAAATAGGACTGGGTCTTATGTTAATTTTTGCTCCAAAAGATGCATTAGGGCTTATTTTCCGGTTAGGTCTTATTTTGGGGAAAATATGTACTGAATATGTCCGTCTTGCTGACGATCTTAACTGGGGCTTATTTTGGGGGTGGGGCTTATAAACGTCCTGAAAAATCAGGCTAGGTCTTATTTTCTGGTTGGGTCTTATTTTCGGGGAAACACAGTAGGATGGTTTTGCTGTTATCTGTTGTTTTCCCTCTTTGACCATCTTTTCCTTTTTATGCTTTTGATTAGCATACTGACCTGTTTTAAGTTTGTACACTACCCTGAGATGTGGTGAGTGGGTGATCTCCAAATGTGATAGATAGATAGATAGATAGATAGATAGATAGATAGATAGATAGATAGATAGATAGACATAGATAGATGCCTTGGTGGAGCAGTGGGCTAATGCCTCCTTAAGTAACACCAGCTGCCTGCAATTAGTGCAGGTTCGAGTCCCACCAGGCTCAAGGTTGACTCAGCCTTCCATCCTTCGGAGGTAGGTAAAATGAGGACCCAGATTGTTGGGGGCAATTAAGCTGACTTTGTAATAATGCCGCTTGGGGCCCCCCGAAAGCCTTAATAAGCGGACATATACATAGAATGAAGGCTATTGGTATTGCTAAGCACATTGGTTTGTGCTTAAATTGTAAGCTGCCCTGAGTCTTCGGAAAAGGGCGGGATATAAATGGGATTAAAATAAATTAAATAAATAAATAAATAAATAAATAAATAAATAAATAAATAAATGATAAATAGAATCTTATAAAATAACTGAACTTTGAGCAGGGAGAAAGGTAATGTGGGAAGTCTCCTTGATTGTTTAATGTATTTATGGTGAAATGCATATGGAATCGTAGAAGTTTGATCTTAAATGTGTATTAGTTGGGGATGTCCTTTGGTATACAGCAGATGTCATGTTGATTGAGATAAATTGTACGATGCCCTGCAAAGTATGGTTCTGAAAATTAATGCATCAAAGTCCAAAGTAGCTGTGTTTGATGGGGAACGTTGAGAGAATGATGGGAAGTTATGCATGTATTTTTTTAAAAAAACACTAGAGCAACTAGATAAACTTGTGTATTTTGATCAAGTATTTACAAAAATGGGGAAATGGGCAAAGAAATTTTGAAATATGTAGATGATGATAGAAAAGTAGTGGGTGGTATGTAATCTGCTCTAAAGTGGGAGGATTTGTAGAACAAGATGGTTGCAAATCTGTTTCTGTACATTTTGTTATAACAAGTTAGAGTTGGGTATATCAGGAGAAACAGTAAAGTAAGCTGAAAGTAGTAGGAACAGTGTACTCAAGAAGTGTTTGTGACCAAACAAGAAAGAAAAGTCCAAGAGGCTATGCTCAATTGATGAATGAATGTGGATTTGATACAAAAATAAATGACCCGTACCACAGAAGTACACTTTAATCATATAGAGAAAATGAAAGAGGGTTGAATTGCAGAACAAGTATATAACAGGAGAGTGAGTGGAATAGAAAGGAAGAAGACCTGGAAAGTTTTATGGTTCAATAGATTTGATATAGTATGGAAAAGGGAGTGGTGAGAACAAAAGTCAGTGGCTGTTGATTCAGTACATAAATATAGTGATTATAATAGCAGTTTGCAGGGATAGAAAGATATGGAGATTTATTGCGAATGATATTGATGTAAACTAGATTTGACTTATTTTTTCTTCATGCCTACATTTTTTTAAAAAAATTCCTTATTCCTTCTTTGCACTTTGCTTATCCCAGAAGGGAATAGTGCAATTGGAATTCAGGTAGGCATTTATGAATCGATTTAAATTGAAGTTAACATATACTGCAATAGGAGATCTTGGTTAACTGGACTGCAGAGAAGATTCTTGCTATATGTTTGTATGTTGTACACATGTTCTACATAGTTCATATACATACAGTCTTTTCATTTCAGCTCTATATTTATCCACAATTTGTGCTTAAGTATTTTGGAGCTACATTTTTGCAACCGTATTTGCTTTCCCACTTTCCTGCTCTGGGACAGCCAACTGATGCACGATTTCTCTTTGGAAGTGAGCCTTACTGTAACTTCTACGGCTTATTCTCTTGCTAGCAAGACAAGTTTTATACCCACGTCAGGTTCTCTGGCATTTCTTCTAAAGTTGTTGGAAAGCTTAGTAGGTTTTAGAGCGGACCTTCTCCCAAGTGGTGCCCTCCAGATGTATTTGGTCTATAAGTCCCAGCATCCCCATCCAAGGCTGTACTGACAGAGGATGTTGGAAGTTGTAGTGCAGATCATATGAAGAATGCCATACTGTGAGCTGACTTCTGCAAAGTTTTTTATGCTAGAATGTTATGTAAAATTCTAGAACGTTTAAAGGGCCTGGTTGATGCCCACAGTAATGAACTGCAGTTATGTATGAGGACCCAGATTGTTGGGGGCAATATGCTGACTCTGTAAACTGCTTAGAGAGGGCTGTAAAGCACCATGAAGTGGTATATAAGTCTAAGTACTATTGCTACATAGTATCTTGAATTATTGCTTGGAAGAATCAGCTTAAAATAGAAATAAAGTTATAGGTGCAGTTTTTTTGATCATGAAGATTCAGTGAAAGGAATGAAAAAAAGCATGTGGTCTTAGGGATTTGACCTAGACTACAGACAAGACCTAAACGATGAATCCTATCCATTATGAATTCTCAAATTTATATATGATTTAATTTGTTCAGTTCTTTCCCTGGTCATATACTAATACTGCTGCAATATATATATATATATGTGTGTGTGTGTGTGTGTGTGTGTGTGTGTGTGTGTGTATGTATATGTATATGTATATATATGTGTATATATGTATATGTGTGTGTGTGTGTGTGTGTGTGTATATATATATATATATATATATATATATATATATATATATATATATATATATATATATATATATTTTTAAAATACAAGTTTCTCATTCATTTTGTTTTTTACTTTATGGTTTTCTTTTCAGACAACTCGTGGTGAATTTGACTCTAGTGAGTATGAAGTTAGGAGACGCTATCAGGACTTTCTTTGGTTGAAAGGACGACTTGAAGAAGCACATCCAACACTTATTATTCCAGTAAGACTTTTTATTGAGCTACATAGAAAGCTGGGTTCTAGAGAGGAGATAGAACACTAAAATTGGCAATAGCAGGCCACCAGAGAACAGAGTTTCTGGGCTGTTTCCCTATTGTAGGGGTAGGCAACCTTGGCTCTTTTATGACTCGTGAACTTCAACTCCCAGAATTCCTCAGCCAGCCATGCTGGATCACGAGTCATAAAAGAACCAAGGTTGCCAAAGGTAAAGGTTCCCCCGCACATGCGTGCTAGTCCGACTCTAGGGGCCGGTGCTCATCTCCGTTTCAAAGCCGAAGAGCCGCTCCGTTTCAAAGCCGTTTCAAAGCCGCTTGTCCGAGGACGTCTCTGTGGTCATGTGGCCGGCATGACTAGACGCCAAAGGCGCACGGAACGCTGTTACCTTCCCACCGTAGTGGTCCCTATTTTTCTGCTTGATTTTTACGTGCTTTCGAACTGCTAGGTTGGCAGAAGCTGGGACGAGTAACAGGCGCTCACTCTGTTACGCGGCACTTGGGATTCAACCCGCCAAACTGCCGACCATCTGATCGACAAGCTCAGCGTCCTTAACCCACTGAGCCACCGCGTCCCTTGCCTACTCCTGCCCTATTGCTTTTGTTATAATGAGACAACCTATCTTTTGTAAAGTGAATAGAATCGGGCCATTTTATTCCAATCGTTTTTTGAATCTTGCCCCCAAATTAGACAAAGTTGCTAAAATGAAAATGTGGGTGTCTTAACAAAGATTTTTCTCTACCCACTTTCTCTGTTAACTTTTGTGCCGATAAAGAAAGAGTTCTGAGTCATTTCATTTTAAGGCATGGCATGCATAGAAATTGTATTTTTAGAGTTGCGGTTTAGGTATATATGCACGAATGCACTTTAATTAGTTTTATTCTTCCACGTCTTTATTTAGCCGTTGCCTGAAAAATTCATAATGAAAGGAGTTGTGGAACGATTTAATGAAGAATTCATTGAAACCAGAAGGAAAGCTTTGCATAAGTTTTTAAACCGGATTGCTGATCATCCTACTTTAACTTTTAATGAGGACCTCAAAATTTTTCTTACTGCACAAGCAGAGGTAATGAAACCTTCAGATATTTTTCTGATACAGTAGGATCGGCCAGGTCTGAGCAAAATAAGATACAAATTGGGTTAAGATAATTTTTTTTCTCTGGTCCTAGACACATACTTCATGCAAATGAATTCATTACCTTAAAGACAACAACACTGATAGCTTTTATATGTTGATACAAAAGTCTTTGAGCCGAACCTGAAGAAAATGAAACCATTAAACGTGCATAAATTACATAAGGCAAAACCGAACTGTTTTACTCTTGACTTCTTAGCCAACGTTATATTTTTATTAGCAAAAATACCAATATTTTATTTTAGTACTGTGTTGCTGTATAATTTTTTTCCCCCAAATTTGTATCTAGGATGATACTTTGCTCTTTCCGCCGCAACCTGAAGACTTGGCTATTTGAACTTGCCGGCCTGGACTGAGGGACTGGGATTTTAGATTTTAAATTTTACATTTTACATTTTAGAACGTGTTTTATTGTTTAGGGCTACTTGGTTTAATTTATTTTAATTTTTGTATATTATGTGTTGTATATAGTGTTTTAATTGCCCTGTACACTGCCCCGAGTCCTTCGGGAGAGGGGCGGTATATAAATCCAAATAATAAATAAATAAATAAATACTATCTAAGAAACCCATCCCATTAAGAGCTGTCCAAATCCTGTTTTTCCTTTCCTCTTCTTGTTTTTTCCCCCTCTCACTTTATTCTTTCTCCTTGATTGGAGGAATCCTTTTTGTTTTTTACTTAGATTTTTATCCTGCCTTTTCTTTCATATACAGTTGAGGTAGTCTTCAACTTGCAACAGTTCCTCCAAAGAAATAGGCATAGGATTATACTATAAACATTTTTTTTACAGATATGAAAATTCTGCTCAGGTTTGACAGTGGCCAGCTCAGAAAGCCATACAGAGAGTCCTCGACTTGACAACAGTTCATTTACTGACCGTTCAAAGTTACAACGGCACTGAAAAAGTGACTTATATCCATTTTTCACACTGATGACCCTTGCAGCATCCCCATGGTCGCGTGATCAAAATTCAGTCACTTGGCAACTGACTCATATTTATGACGGTTGCGGTGTCCCCGGGGGGGGGGCTCATGTGATCACCTTTTGTGACATCCTGACAAGCAAAAGTCAACGGGGAAGCCAGATTCACTTAACAGCTGCAACGATTCACATAACAACTGTGGCATGAAAGATTGTAAAATGGGGCAAATGTCACATTTAGCGATATAAATTTTGGGCTCAATCGTGGTCATAGTTTGAGGACTGCCTGTGTATCTCCAGAGGGTGAACGTATCAATATTGCTTCCTCCTATTTTCCTCACAACAACAGTCTTGGGATATGAGTTGGCTTGAGAGTGAGTGACAGGCCCAAAGGCACCCAACTAGCTTTCATTGCCGAAGGGAGACTGGAACTCACTGTCTACTGGTTTCTAGGCCAGCACCTTCACCACTACACCAAATTGACCCTCTCTTCTCCCTTACTGCTATTTTCCCCTCCTGGCCTAACAGAGAGATTCTCACGGCAGGCTGGCCAAAGCTTAATACAGTCAAAATGGAAAATACTGGCTATGTTTGCATACCACACAAAGTCAGGTTATGGCCTTATAATCATGAGCTGCATTTATGCACTCACCTTTCAGTGAAGTTTCAAGTATTGCTATGAATAGATGCTAGAACATAGATAAACTAAAATTAATATTTGGGGAGAAACCGGATTGAATGAATATTGTGATATTATTGCGATTTTATGTTTTTAATCGCTGTTCACCTAATCTAAAATAAAACCTTAATGTACTTTTATGATCACTGATGAAATGATGGCATCCAAAGAAATCTTCAGAGGGGTCAAGGTGGCAGCTGTTCCCATTTCAGTGATTCTGTGGAGCACATAGGCCTGCTATGTGTGACCTCCGTATTATTTGAGATTGTGCCAGGGGTTCTACTGTGGACGTGGGCTTTTGTTATATTAAATTGATTGTACAATAAGAGCCATTTATCCATGCTGAAATTGGATTTCCTCCTTTAATTTTTAGGAACTCTCATCTCACAGGAAGCAGGGCCCTGGCTTACTTAGCAGAATGGGACAAACAGTCAAGGCAGTGGCTTCATCAATGCGAGGCAGTGCTGTGAAAAATCGCCCGGAAATATTTACAGAAATGAGTGACTATGTCGACGTGTTTAACCAGAAAATCAATCTGTTGAACAAAATCTCCCACCGAGTTTACAAAGAAAAAAAAGGTTGGTGGGGAAGGGGGGAAAAAAGGCAAAACTAATCCTGGGATACAGATGGATTATATTTCCCCTGCCAAATTTTAGAGCTTCATAGCAAGGCGAGGTGTAGGCCCGTAGCTTTTTTTTTTTCCCCTGTTCTCTGCCCCTCACAAATAGAGAATCACGGGGCGTATTCTTTCTCTGTGAAATAATTCCAGCAGAACCCGTTGGTTTTAACAGTCTTGACACTGACAGTCTTAAAAATGGAAGAAGTTAGCAGCTGCCCCAGTAAGTCCTGACTTGTCTATAAGGAAGGGAGTTAAGATCACCCATTTCTTTCTCCCTTTGAAAGGAACCGTCTGAAAGAAACGCTGTATTGAGATGGGCAGAAACTGGTTGGTGTCGTTTTCAGATAATTTCCACCCTGCCACCGAAGGTGCCAGCCACTTACCACCATAGCAGCTATTTGCTGTCCCTGGCAGATACGTCCATCACACCAATTCATCTAACGCCCATTTGCCTGGCTACTTTGGTCAATCACTCAGAGC
Organism: Vipera ursinii; assembly: GCF_947247035.1. Taxonomy (NCBI): domain Eukaryota; kingdom Metazoa; phylum Chordata; class Lepidosauria; order Squamata; family Viperidae; genus Vipera; species Vipera ursinii. The sequence continues at coordinate 83,964,577 of NC_139516.1, read as the reverse complement.
TTTAAAAAGAAAGAAACGGGATTGTCAGCTCCTGTGGAGAGAGCAATTAAGAATGTGGGTGATGTTTTCAGAAAGACACATGGCCAACTGCATGGATCAACTTGGCCTTGGATTCCAATCTGTTTCCCAAGCTGCTGAATGTTAAAATCCATCGATATATTATTTTTCCCCCTAAAAGGACAACGTTTAAGGAGATTGCAGCTTGGGAAAGAAGAATTGGCTTTTTTTTTCCTTATGTGCTGTAGCTCCCAGAAAAATCCACCCACCTACCACATTGCATTTTAGATTATAGGTTTCAGATTTAAAAAAATTAGGCTGGTGCCAGTAAAAGGAAGTTTCCTAAAGAAAATGCGGTATATATGTGAGTGAACAGCGGAGCAGGTGAATTTTCAGGCACAAAAATGAAGCAAAAGATGCTTCACTGAGATCCCCTAAATATAAGCCCAATTCCTCACATGGCAATTAAGCTTTAAAAAAAAAGTTTCTACTGATGCCAAATGGATAGTATTTTCGATCCTTAATTGCCAGGAAAAATGATGTTGCCTCGTAGTTATATCCAAATGCATGTAGCAATTACAATATACATTGTTTTCAGCTGGTGAATAAAAGCCAATATATACATCTAAAGAATAAGTAAAGTAACTTTAGGAAGGAGAACATTGGCAGCAATGTATAAGAAGTTTTTCCAGAGTTAGCCTCGCATTTTGTCCGTGGTCAAAGGCATAGTGTTCTTTTACTTAAAAAAAAAGAAAAGCTTTTTTTTCTTAGAAAATAAACACACAGTTCAGGAGTACTGTATCATTAAAAGCATCCCACCCCACCCCCAGGAAAACCATTTTACCAGGCTCAAAGCAATAATCGTGCCTACGGTTCTACCAAAAAAAAAGGTTGTTTTCTAAATTCCAAGCTGTGGAAAAATCTGTGGCACAGAGGCACACCCACAGCATAGGACTTGGCAAACAGCCTTGTCAGTCCTGGAAAAGGGGAGGGGAAATAGTGCCAGGAGGTTGCTATGGAAGCCAATATGAAATATAGAAAACCAATCCAGGAGTTCTGTAGGATTTTAAGGACAAATTAACAGATTTATGAGTGCATACATTTTTTGTGAGCAAGCTTTTATTCTGGGCACATGAATGATATTAAATGTTCTGTCCGCATTCCTTTAATATAGCTCATTTAAATAATATTTAGCCTTTATATATTTTCAGATATATTTTTTAAAGTTCTTCAGGTGCAATATTTTAGTAATTCTTACATGGGTCTTATGTAGTGATCCACATACTGAGCTACTAGTTCACAATACATTTTGAATGCAAAAACAAAAGGTTTTGGTTTTTTTTTTTAAGTTAAAGCTCGCTTAAACTTGTATCCCTATGTTTAAATAGCCTTGAATGGAAATCTTTTGCAAATTGATTTTTGGTAAGATGGTCCCAAATTTCTTAATTAATTCAACTTAACGCTGCCTGGTGGCAACTCTAGGTGGCGTAGAATCATTAAAAACCATTCGAAACATTAAAACAATAAATAGTGACATTAAATTAGACAAAGATGGGAAGGAGGGGGGAGCAAGATGCAGGTAATCTTCACTTAATAACCAAAATTGAGACTGGAACTCTATTGCTAAACAGTGCAGTTGTTAAGTGAAACATTCTGTGACTGCACCAGACTTACAGCTGTTCAACTGCAATCATTACACAAAACGTCGAGGTCATTAAGTGAGACATCATGTGACCATAACTTGTGATTTCGCTACCAGCTTCTCCATTAACTTTGCTGGCTGTGAAGCCCACAAACTGATCGCATGACTGCAGGCTGCTGTGACATTCATAAATGCACACCGATTGCGAAGTGCCTGAATCACAACCTCCTGACTCTGAGGTCACGGTGATAGTTGTAAGCTTGAGGACCTATCACAAAGTTACTTTTTCATCACTAATGTAACTTTTCGAACATTTGCTAAATAGGACCATTCTTACCTGCCTCTGCTATCGAACTCTGATACTGTATGCTAGAATTTCAGATTAGGGTATTCTTGTTCTGTACCAGCCTGCTACCGGCCCTGCAGATAAGGCAGGGACAACCCCTTTTACAAGAAGGCAAGAGGCTGGAACTAAGCCTGCCAAATTTATTAACATAAAAACATAAACAGAGCAAAGAGAGCAAACACGAACCATGAAACAGGAGCTATTCAAACGGTTGCCTTCAGCAAACCAGCCCTCCCACACATTCCCCTTTTATACAGTTCAGGGCGTGGCTTCTCTCTGCCTCCTTCCGAGGTGCCCCATTGCCTTCCTCTGTTTACTCCTGATTGACTGCCTCCTGCGTCGGGCGTCCTTGAACAGGGCCAGCTGTCAGGCTCACACCGCTGGGTCTGCGTCGTGACCAGGTGGGAGGGGCCTGGCTGAGGGCTCTCATCAGCAAGCTCTCCAACCCCCTCAGCAACCTCTCCAACACCCCCCTCCTCCTCCTCTGAATCATCCGACCCAAATGCCGAACCCACAGGCTGACCTTGAATCACAACACTTCTTTAGGAAGAGTTGCTGTTTAAAGCTCTTGTCCTATTTACAATAGTTGCTTGAGAGATTGTTGATGAAATCCTGAGTGCCTTTTATTTCTCCCCCCTTTTTTCCCCCAAGACTATTTTTATGAGATGAAGGAATTTGGTCCAATTCACACGCTGTGGTCTGCTTCGGAAGAAGATCTGGAAGATACATTAAAAGGAATGGCTACAGGCATTGACCAGTGTTGCAAAGCTGCGGAGAAATGGATGGCGGCACTGTACGAAAGCTTCTTCCCTGTTATACACGAATATTTGCTTTACAATGAAATATTGATGGTACGATGGGTTGGAAGCTCTTAAGCAGCTCAGTTTCCTTTGATGTCATTGCTGCAATAGATGTTCTTATGAGTTGCCAATGTGTTTCCTTAGTCAGTGCTAATAGTGTAGCTTGCAAGTGAGGATCATATTGTGTCTTATTTTCCTGCATGATGTCTATGTGCTTTCCTGCAAAATGCAGCTCTTTCCTCTCTTAACTGTATGTGATCTGTGGACTCCTAGGGAGAAAATAGCAAGAAGGCAACGAACCATGATTATAAAGCTAGTTAGTGTGGCAGAGGGGTATCAATGAGTGAGTATCAATGATTGTTTTAACAATAGAATATTGTGGGTTTGCAGAGTATATGTCTTCTCATTTGAACTCCTGCACGAAATCGTTGGGTAACATGTTTGGAAAGCAAGAATTCCATTTGAATTGAGGTACTTTCTAACTTGCAGAAACAGTATCTATAGACATTTGTAGTTTCAAAGTATGTTATAAACCTACTTTTGTATGGATTTCTACAAGGAATGCAATTTTTCATAGTTCTTCGGTTCCATGAGAAATAAGTCATAGAAATCCAGAAGAAAAGAATCCATGACAGATTTATTTTTTTTAAAAGTCTACAATGATTTGGCATCCATCCTACTCCCAGGCCTAAGAAAATAGGCAAAGTTTCTGCAACCTTCTGAGTATTATTGGGGAGGGGGCAGCCATATGGGTCTCTGATGGGATGCTCTTCCATAGGGCAGGCAACATATCAGAAAGTAGATGATACTGTTCAGTTGAAGGATCAGGAGTATACTCTCCTGATCATACAGGATAGGCAGCAACTAGTTGGTCCTTCAAATCGTCAGGCCCTATGTGATGCATTTGAAATATTTAATATATATTGACAGAAGTAAATGTCTATGTAGATTCTCAGTCATCCAGGTCATAGTTGTCCCAAAGATGCTTTTTTTACGAGACAACTGGACTTCCTTCTTTTTCATTGAAGACATTTTGCTTCTCATCCCATTCAACTCTGAGAGCTAAAGAAGCTTCTTGGATGTGAAGCGAAACATCTTGAAAGAAAAACAAAGTCCAGTTGCCTCTTGAAAGAGCATCTTTGGGACATTGACAGGGATATTATTATTATTGCCCTGGTTCATCTGTCATGTTCATGGTGATTTAGTTCGGCAAATGGAAATTGCCATGTTTGGAGACATTTCAGTTGTCATTTAGATAACACAATATATTCCTTCACCCAAATAGTTCTCACAATGAAGACTATAGAAGCCTACTGAGATAAGGAGAGTCAGACAGGAGGAAGAGCCATGCAAATTACAGAGGTTGAATTAGGATCATATTCTGTATGGCTTCTGCTACAGGATGGCATACAGGTGGGCAAACCACGGGGGACAGCGGACTGTCAGTACTTTCAACAGGACTTTACAAAAAAGAGATATCTTGAGGAGACTTGGTGAAAACCATCTCAGGATGAGTTGAACAAGGTCCAAACAAACATCTGTGTGGCCCATTAGAATTCAATTTGATGGGAACCCTTGATTGTGCCTGGCTGTCTGATTAATTGCAGGGAAAGGTGAGATGAGAAATTAGAGGATGTTATTGCATTTGTTAGACCCTTGTACTCCTCCTCAGCCACACAATTAGGCTGCATTTGGGGCAGGCAGGGGGTAGCTCATCCTTCCATTAACACAGCTTCTCAGTTTCATTTCTTTTCCATTCTATTCTGTTGACAGGTGCAAGACTTGCATTCAGCTGTAGATTCTCATAGTGGGGTGCAGGCAGTAGCGCTCATTTAATGTCATTTTTCCTTGAGGAGTAAAAAAAAAGCATAGCTCTTTATGGACCCACTTGTGTAGCAAAGCAACAATATAGCTTTTAGCCTCTCCTGTTAAGTAGACAGAAAATGACATCCAGGAAAACCCAGAAACTTGGTGTTACATATAAGAGAATTATGGGGGGGAATTTCTCCCCCATTTTGACTCGAACACAAGTCAAGAGTTCTCAGGTTTATTTGTGCAAAAGTTCTAATCCATGTATTATTTCATATTTCAGGGTGTTTTGAAAAGAAGGGACCAGATCCAAGCAGAACTAGATTCCAAAACTGATGCTATGTATAATAAAAAAGCTGACAATGGTCTGGTAAGCATGCAAGCAATTGAAGATAAAATGACAAAATGTTCTTGCTATCACTCAAATCTATATTATACCACAGTTTATTGTTGTTTTGTCCTATGTATTTCCATCATGATCTTTATGAGCTACTTAAGGATTTTGGCAGATTTGTAGGTACATAAGAAAGTCAGCCTTGAATGTTGCCCTACAACTACTAAAAGCTGTACAGAGACAGAATGTGGAGTTGAGTAATGTACGTGTTCTGAAAAAGCAGTTGGCAGAGTCCTCAGCCCACACTCTGGATTGCTTCGGAGGAAAGATTGAAGACCATCTGCTAAATATTCCTCTGCCCACAACATTCTCTGTACTGATAAAATGTGCAGTTATAGGACAGGGTTGGCTTAGACCCTGTCACAAGGCACCCACAGAAATGGCTGCTGCTGTCAAAATGACAAAAACAGCATCAAGTTTCAAGCTCTTACAAAGATTTGGTGCATCATCCAACATTGCAGTGTATATTAACAAAAGAGTTGGGGACATCCTAATATTGCTGAAATCAGTTTAACTCCTTACAAGCCTCCACCCTGGACTGTAACTATGAGGATTTATTGAGACATGCTATATGATACTATATTTCTAAATGATAATACAGGCAATCCTTGACTTACGGTCTTTTAGTAATCTTTTGAAGTTACAGCAGCTCAGAAATGGTGCTTTACAGTAAAGCATTTCCAATGTTGTAAAAAGGCATGCCAATCACCCCACCCCTGCAGTCATGCAATCATGATCTGGGTGCTTGATCACCGGTTCACATTTATGATTGGTTGCCAAGTGCCCCGTGATCATCATTTGCAAACTTCTCTGCTGGCTTCCCCAGAAACTCAGTGAGGAAGCTGGCAGGTAGGTTGCAAGATGCTGCCACCTCCTGAAGGATTTTCCCTCCTGTCCATGCACCAGAGAGTGTGGGGATGAAAATCTTTTGTCAGGTCTGATCAACAACAACAACACTCTCAGGTCTTCAGGATCCGTTTTGTTTCTCCAGGCCAGTCCAGTAGTTCTCCTCACTCCCCCTTGTCAAAACAGATAAGAGGAAGCAGTTTTTCACACGGCAAATTAACTTACAAAATTTTACCCTAAGATATATTGATAGCTACTACCTTGATTGAAAACATTTGAAAAGGAGGCTGGATAAATTCCTAGCTGACAGGTTTAGGAAGGGCTATTGGTCTCGAAGACTCAGTGGAATTTCTAGATTATGGTCAGAGTTGCAAGAAAAAGTATGTGAACCCTTTGGGATTATGTGTTTTTTTGCATGAATTGGCCATAAAATGCGCTCTAAACGTCATGTAAGTCACAACAATAGAAAAACACAGTCTGCTTAAAATAATACTACACAAACATTAGCTGTTGTCATGTTTTAATTGAAGATAAGATGGAAACATTCACAGTGCAGGGTGGAAAAAGTACGTGAACCTTTGGACTTAATAACTGGTTGACCCTCCTTTGGCAGCAATAACCTCAACCAAACGTTTCCTGTAGTTGCAGATCAGACCTGCACAACGATCTGGAGTAATTTTGGACCACTCGTCTGCACAAAACTGTTTCAGTGTAGCAATATTCTTGGGACGTCTGGTGTGAATCGCTCTCTTAAGGTCATGCCACAGCATTTCAATCGGGTTGAGGTCAGGACTGGGCCACTCCAGAAGGCGTATTCTGTTCTGTTGAAGCCCTTGTTTTGTTGAATTACTTGTAAGCTTTGGGTCATTGTCCTGTTGCATCACCCATCCTATGCGGAGCTTCAGTTGGTGGACAGATGGTCGTACGTTTTCCTGCAAAATGTCCTGATAAACTCTGGAATTCATTTTCCCATCAATGACAACAATCCGTCCAGGCCCTGAGGCAGCAAAGCAGCCCCAAACCATGATGCTCCCTCCACCATGTTTTACAGTGGGGATGAGGTTTTGATGTTGGTGTACTGTGCCATTTTTTCTCCACACATAGTGTTGTGTGTTTTTCCCAAACAACTCAATTTTGGTTTCATCTGTCCACAGTATATTTTGCCAGTAGTGCTGTGGAACATCCAGGTGCTCTTTTGCAAACTTCAAATGTGGACAGATGAAACCAAAATTGAGTTGTTTGGGAAAAACACACAACACTATGTATGGAGAAAAAAAGGCACAGCACACCTCATCCCCACTGTAAAACATGGCAGAGGGAGCATCATGGTTTGGGGCTGCTTTGCTGCCTCAGGGCCTGGACGGATTGTTTGGTTGAGGTTATTGCTGCCAAAGGAGGGTCAACCAGTTATTAAGTCCAAAGGTTCACATACTTTTTCCACCCTGCACTGTGAATGTTTCCATCTTATCTTCAATTAAAACATGACAACAGCTAATGTTTGTGTAGTATTATTTTAAGCAGACTGTGTTTTTCTATTGTTGTGACTTACATGACGTTTAGAGCGCATTTTATGGCCAATTCATGCAAAAAACCACATAATCCCAAAGGGTTCACATACTTTTTCTTGCAACTGTATATATATCTGTCGTGGCAAAAATAACTCACCAAGAATTGTAAAGGATCCAAATGATAATGATTGATCCAAAGCCTGCAGGCTATAGTAAGTCACTTGCATATAGAAGTGCCAAGAGCAGGAGACACAAGGTCACAAGGTACAGAAAAAGAAAGTAATTAGTTCACAGGAAATTCTTTTTCTGTATGTCCCTCTTTCTCGTTTTTACCTGATTAGAGAGAATTGGTTTACAACTTATAAAGAAGCCAAGATAGATACACGTATCTCTTGTGGTATGAAAACATTAGAAAAACATTTCTGGAAAGGAAACATAGCAAAATGTGATGACCAAGTTGAGCTAGGACCTTCAATGTTATTCCAAAAAGTGGGCCTGCGTTTATAGCCAGAAGAAACAAGGAAGCATCCTACAAACGCCCTTGAATTTTACTCCACCTCAAGTCATGAACTTTGTATTTATTAGCCACTAACAGCACAGATTGCCATAATGAAAAAAAAAATCAATTCTGAAGGATCTTACAGGAGAGTGGCACAGAGAAAGGCATCTACGAATTTAAAAGAAAAATGCAGCAATATATTACTGTAATTATGTGATTTTTGAGACAAAATACTAATACCCCAAAATTGATAAGCTCAATTTGAACAATTGATGTAGAACAGATTAATGTAGAACAGATACAAAAAAGAAACTCATCTTTGATCATCAACACATTATTCCAGGATCAGTTGTCATCTAAGTTTTTTGCTCAATTAATCTATAGAGACATAAGGACAGTTAAATATAATTGGCATTCCTAACCGGCAAACTATAACCAAGACCTAAGTTATATAATGGGGCCATAGTGGCTCATATAGTTAGGATGCTGAGTCAAAAGACCATTGATAGATTGACACCTTAGCAGTTTGAGGCCTGAGAGCAAACTGCGTGATGGAATGAGCTCCCATCAGCTTATCGTAGCTCCTGCCCACCTAACAGTTCGAAAGCATGCAAACGCAAGTAGATAAATAGGTACCACTTCAGAGGGAAAATAACAGGGACGTGATAGGAGCCCCGTGGGCACTGGTAATGTCACCAGCTAATCCTAACCCTTAACTCCATTTGTAACTTTCCAAAATCAAGATTCTAATCATCCTTTTGTGTTTATTCCAAAAGGGGGGAAAAACAGTTCTTAAACTTGTATTTAAATATTTCCTTCTCTTAAGGATTGAGGAAACTCACCTGATACTGCTAAACTTGTCAATCCAAAATTTCCTGTTAGTTGAAAATTTCAAGTCAGCGTGCTAAAACCTCTTCCCTATCACTCATTGAAAGAACCTGTGCTGAACAAAGGCTAAAACATCAGTTTTCCACATTTATGTTTGTATGTGTATGTGTGTGTTTGTGTGTGTGTGTGTGTGTGTGTGTGTGTATAATAAATTTAAAAACTGGAATCCCAGGTGTAGACATTTGAAATCAGTAAAAAATAAAAACGATGAACTCCGGGATATAAGAAAAAATTCTTCTTTATTGCTGATCTTTTGTCAACAAGCTGTTGACGTCATCAGAGCAAGGGCTGAATGATAAGGGAGTCAGTAACGGTCAAATTGTGGAATGTGGGTGTGGCCTACTTGTGACAAGCTCGCTCGTATATAACCACAGTGGTTCCGGCTTTGTTGTAAAAGCCGGTCTCTGGTTGATTTTTAAAAGTCGCGCCTACCAGCTGTTTGGCGCGTATCGTATATATATAAGGCAGACATGTCAAACACAAGGCCCGGGGGCCAGATCCGGCCCGCGAAGTGGTTTCATGCGGCCCGCGAAGCCATCCTGGAAACAGTGAGGGAACGGCCCCCACTGCCTTGGCCCTGGCCCAGAGACCCTCCTTCTGCCATAGACCCTCAGATCTGTCCCACTCCTGCCCAGGCCCCCATAGGCACCCTTGATACGAATGATGTAGAGCTGGCCATGTCCACCTAGTAGGCCTTACGCACTTTAGCCATGCCCACCCAGTAGGCCACGCCCACCCAGGCCACACCCACCCGGCCCCCTGAGGGTAATCGCAATGCTGATGCGGCCCTCAATGAAATTGAGTTTGGCACCCCTGATATAAGGGAACACAAGTGAATATGGAGAACATTGGTGTGACTTCAATGGGAGAAGCAAAAATTTTGAAAATATTTGCAAAAATTTCTTAGGAAATGAGTATATCGAAACAACAATCTGCAGTCAAACATTCATGAACAAATCGTTTGCAGAGGAACTAATATCCTTGGGGAAAAATGGGATGGGCAACTTGTACCTTGCAGACCTCGTGCAGCACTCCCTGGAGTCTCTTCCCCATTACCACTTCCTCCCAAGCCCTGATCCTATTGCTGAAATTTCATTCCATCAAATTATGACAGTGTCAAAAGTGGGCATATCCCACAAGCTTATAACCCTCCTGTTGTGTAGCAACAGTGATTAAGGTGTTAGCCTTGAATCAAGAAGTTCCAGATTCAAATCTGCTTTAACCACAGTATCCCTGAGTGACTTCTATTGGTCTCTTTTCCTCACCCATGTCTACTTCACAAGGTGGTTGTTGTGGGACTAAAATGAGGGGAGACCCTCCCAATTAACTGGCTCAGTTTTCAGAGAAAAAGTCTAAATGCAAATACAAACCCTTCTGGCTCCCAGCAAGAGCAAGGAAGGGAGAGAGTTGGCTACCCAAAGTGTGTTGGGAGTCCTTTTTCTGACTGTTATTGTATAGATGGTGATGATTCTCTCCATATTGCCTATGGGAAGACTGCAGCCCCTTACAAGACAACAGATGTGGAGATGGGAATATACGTCTCTTGATTTTCCATTATAATAATAATAATAATAAGTTGGAAGGGACCTTGGAGGTCATCTAGTCCAACCCCCTGCTCAGGCAGGAAACCCTATACCATTTCATGAATCTTCCCCTTTTCCTTACCTAGACTGCTCTTTGATTGGTCTATATGAATTCTACACAACTGTCCAGTTGATTTCACCTCTCAAAACTGAGACCTAGAAATTACGTTGACAGTGAATGACATGGCCCCAAATTTCACTTGAAGAGCAGTTGTGCAAAATAGACAGAATTGCAAAGATGAAAATGCAGTGCAGTGCATTGTCTTTGAATTGGAGATAAAATTTACTATTCTGGAATGTAGACTGGAATGCTTTATAGCCACTATCCAGATAGAATTAACTCCACAGAATGGTATCATGCAGAATATTTATTGATCAGGAATTCTAAGCATTAACTCACATTTACTGTAGATACATCTGTCACATGTTTCATATTCTGTCCATCGACGTAGGTAAAAAAGAGAATAATTTCCCTATATTAGCGGAGCATGCTTGGGCTGGATTACACAATGACTTTTTAGAGCCTTTTCAAGAAGCCAGGAAATCCAGTAATAAAATACAAGTCCCTCCCAGTGGCTGGTTAAGAACTGACCAACAACTAAACTACATTACCCAGAAGGCCACCCCTTAAGGAGACAGCTTTTGACCCCTTAAATGCTAATTGCTCTAACAGCACATTGACCATATGGAGAGCATGTCTGATTTCTAGGGAAACAGATCTGATTACAGTTGTCATGGAAGTAGTACAATAGCTGTATTCTTGAAGTCCATAATATGGGTTTATTTGCAGGCTACCCCTTTTAGGATCTTTTGTCTGCGATAGTCTTCCTTCCTTCCTTCCTTCCTTCCTTCCTTCTTTCAAGCATTATCATTGATAGACTATTGAATTTGGGTCAAAGGTATAATAATACAGTATCCTGGCTTAGATATGAAAGTTTGAAAGTAATCCTGGGTTAATCACAAAGGCCTGATTCAAATTTTCAGCATCGCTCAAAATTTAATGGAAAGGATTGGTGGCATGATTTGCACACAATACAGTGCCATAATAGTTTTACATATACTGTATCACTAAACAGTTTACAGATCACCGTTGTATTATAATTAGGCTGAATTAAATGAGCTCTGTTTTTTCAGATGAAACTTGATTAGGCATGATGTAAGACTGACTGACAAATTCTTTGCAAATTACACTTTTTTAAAAAATATTATTTTTTATTTATTAAATTTATATACCATCCATTTCACCGATAAGGTGTGTAAGCCACTTTGCAGCTTACAAACAATAATACAGATAAATATAAAAACAATTAAAGTTAAGGGTTGCATAAAGACTAAGACCAAGGGGATGGATAGCACAAAAGTGAGGCTTTCTTTTTATCCTATCAACCATCTCAAGCAAGGAGCGCCTCCAATGGGGCCCCAAGGAAACTGGCAATACCAGGTTTTAAGGCCCTTCCGGGAGGCTATAAATGTGAAAGCAAATCTTATCTTTGACAGTAGAAAGTTCCCCAGGATGGGACCAAAGCAGAAAAGGCTCTCCTTAACCCCTCCAGCTGAAATTCCTTAACAGATGGAATCCTCTTCTGCTGAAGCGAGTGGACTATTGGAGTGAGATGGCTCCACAGATACTCTGGGCCATGCCATAAAGGTCTTTAAAGGTCATGGGCATTACCTTGAATAGGATCGAGAAGCAAGCTTGTAACCAATGCAGCTCACGCAATAGCAGTGTTATATGCATCATCCTAGGGTCCTCCAGAACGGTCCATGCCACTGCATTCTATACTAGCTGTAGCTTCTAACTACTTTTCAAGGGTAGCTCCCTGTGGAGAATATTGCAGTAATCCAACCAAAGGATAATCAGGGCATGAGTGTCCTTCCTGCAAGGTGTTCTGTACCAGCCTAATACTGGCCCTGCAGAAAAGGCAGGGACAACCCCTTGACAAGAAGGCAAGAAGCTGGAACTAAGCCTGCCAAATTTATTGACACAAAACAGAGCAAACAGAGCAAAACCAAAACACGAACCATGAAACAGGAGCTATTCAAACGGTTGCCTTCAGCAAACTAGCCCTCCCACACATTCCCCTTTTAAACAGTTCAAGGCGTGGCTTCTCTCTGCCTCCTTCCGAGGTGCCCCATTGCCTTCCTCTGTTTACTCCTGATTGACTGCCTCCTGCGTCGGGCGTCCTTGAACAGGGCCAGCTGTGGGTCATCTTCATCCACGCTGTCAGGCTCACACAGCTGGGTCTGCGTAGTGACCAGATGAGAGGGGCCTGGCTGAGGGCTCTGTGAAGCCTCAGGGCTGTCCTCTGCAGGCTCTCCAACACCCCCCCTCCTCTGAATCGTCCGACCCAACTGCCGAACCCACAGGCTGACCCTGAATCACAACACAAGGACCATGTAATCTGAAATTCAACAAACAGATACATCACAAGGAGAGACAAATCTAGGCAGGCTAAACAGGAAAGTTATATTTATTTCATTAATTAGCAAGACCCGCACAAATCGTTTTAATTTTTTTAAAGAGCCCTGGTAGTACAGTGGTTAAAATGCAGTCCTGCAGGCTAATTCTGCTGACTGCTGGCTGCCGGCAGTTTGGCAGTTTTGAGTCTCACCAGCTCAACGTTGACTCAGCCTTCCATCCTTCCGAGGTCACTAAAATGAGGACCTAGATTCTTGGGGGCAATAGGCTGACTCTGTAAACTGCTTAGAGAGGGCTGTAAAGCACTGTGAAGCAGTATATAAGTCTAAGTGCAATTGCTAATAGAACAGTTCTCTGGAGCCATTTCTCCAAGCCAGAAAGAAAGTAAAGGCACTTAAAGGCCTGGTCATGCAGCTCTTTCAAGCTCCCCAACCCTGATCATGCCCAGAAAACTTTGGACCTCAAAGACCTCATTCGGGCCAGATCTTCAAAGAGGATTAGATCCAAAGGAACACAGTTAAAGAACAATAAATTGCATTGTACAAGAACAAGTAGAGAAGGCAGATGGGAAGTATGAGATTCTAAAAGGCTTCCACCATCATACTGGGAAAAGCTGCTCAATTTTTGACAGTCCTATTGCTCTTAAAAGCAAGGAGGCCTGCCAGGAAACAGACAAACAAACTCTACAGGGACTCACTGTTGCCCTTTATGAACTAAGAGTGCCTCTACAAGAGAAATAACACTCCACTGCAGCTGCAAACAATAGGAGCTAGTCAATAGCAATAGGTAAACAGTCTCGGGAAATCTCGTCAAGCATTACTGATCTGCTTAGTGACAGATGGTGGATAAACTTCTAAGGAACCCCATAGCTTCCTAGAGGAAAATAGGTTGGAGAATAAAGGAGACCCGATTTCATTCTTGGAACAGAGCAAGATCCTTGTTATGATGCTATTAATGTTCCATTCCTGATGTTGATATTTTTGCCAAACCCCTTAACCTTCGTCTAATGTGTCTGTTTAGTTGCCTGAAGAGATTGGAAAACTTGAAGATAAATTAGAGTGCGCCAATAATGCTCTGCAAGCGGATTGGGAAAGATGGAAGCAAAACCAGCGTCTCGATTTGAAATCAGCATTTAGCAATATGGCAGAAAATAATCTCCACTACTATGAGCAGGTAAAAGAGCTTTTTAAATCCAATTGTGTGATGTCTCTATATAGTTTACTTCTAAAAAGAAGTGTTTCAAAGCAGAGCTGTCTCTTTTGTTTTCTTAAATGCACTTCATAGTCAGTTGTATACACACAAACGCACACGTGTTGCTTTTAAGTTCTCTATCAACAGAGGGCAGTCTTGATTTAAAAAGCACAAAGCATCTTTATTTATATATTTAATTCTTTGCTTACTTCAAGGAAGAACAGCTTTCTTGGGCTGTGGAAGAAAAAGACTGCCAGATCTAATCAGCAGATTAATCACCTATCACTTTAGATGATGAGTCTGTGGGGCAATTTTGAATCAATAGAGACAAATTTTAATCAGCAGTAAAATTAGAAAGTAGCCTGCAGATTCAAGGTAGAGTTGCCATCTGTCTTGCCTTCATATTATTAAGCTAATCAAGTTTTGTTGGTGCTTAATCTCACAAAGTAAGATTTCCAAAATACTGAAGAATAAGCAGTTTTCAGGTCAACAAGGGTAATTAATAAGGGATACACTACTGTGATTTCCTTGAAAGCAGTGTTTGCACCGACATTGTATATAAACCAGCAATCTGGATTATTGGGAACAAGCTATGTGTCAGTGGGACAAACCACTGCTTTATTCACACTTTTCCTGCAAAACCAACCCTTAAACCAGCCAGAAATTAAAAGCAGCTTATTATTCTGTACTAGTATAGCCAATATAATGAACAAAGTAAGAAGGGAATATAGATCAATTTCTAACAGTAACTATCTTGAATGGTTGACTGTAATTTTCAGTAAAATTACATTATATTCCTAATTATGGATCCAATCCACTAAATTACATTTTACCTATTTGACTATTTATTAATCCAGTGTGAAATTCTAAAAGGGGATTAGCTACTCTTTTTACTAAATGAAACAAAACAAATGACAACCTCTAGCAAAATTTATTGACACCCAGCTTGGTTCAGGCTCATTGTTGTTATGCTGCAGGTTTTCTGCCCAACACCATTTACGCTCAGCAGGATTGCTGAGATGCATTTGCCACTCCTTCCCCTAAAGTATGGTTTGCAGCTGGATTGTTTGAACAAATGAACCCTCCACACGATGACTGAACAGCCTTTCATATTGCAAAGGCACTTAATTCTATAACCCATGTCTTATGGATTTGTTTCTTGTAAAAGAATATTGTTCTTTAACAATACTGTAGCATTTCCTCACAGTTGAAGTTGTTGCCATCTGACACACGCTGAAAGTACACATCTTTTCACAAGAATGTCAGTTGAAAGGCAGGGATCTGAATAATCAAGAGTGTTTAATTATACTGAGAAATGCATAAGACTGAAAATCTGGTCTTACAGATCAAAATCAAAGCATTTACTCACATGAGAAGTTTTGCTGATCCTTCATATTTCCTCAATCTCTTCCTGTCCTTATGTGTCTTCTCAACTGTATGTTAGAGAAATGCCCCAAAGGTGTATACAAATGTGGTCTGCTAAAAACTGTTCGCAGTTACATGTTTTTTTCCTTTGCAAGAGAAAAGATTTGCAAAAGTAAGCATAGCCATTTAAGTATCTTTCTGTAACTTTCCTAAAATGTTCAGACATTCTCCTGTTTTATAATGCTACGATAATGTTGTAAGTGGCCCTTGCCTACCTCTACCACGCATACAATAATGTAGCTACTCAAGAAAAGCCATCAGTGTTAAGCATTGCAACCACTCAGCCCCCATTCAGTTCAGAAACCTAATGAATTCAGGGCAACCGTACATCTGATCACCGCACTGGAAGGACAAATGGGCTCCTGTTTCTTATTCTTCTGATGTTATGATGAACTCTGAGGTGTTTGAAAAATATTGCAAGCTCCTTATGTAGCAATATGAGTATTTTTAAAATAAATTTTTATTTTATTCAGAAAATCAAGGTAAAATACAACCTCCAGAAAAAGAGAGAAATTTTACAAAAACAAAATAGGCGAAACATTAAAACCGAAAGTGTCAGAATCCATTTATATCCCATTCATAAATGTATGTCTAAAATATTATACCCCTCCCTGGATTCTGCCATTTTCCCAAGGGTAGAAGAGAAGATGTTTATTCAGCCTGCCTGTAGGCTGTCTTCAAAGACCAGGGAAAACCTTTTGAACTGAGGACAACAAAGGGAGGAAAGGGAGAAGGAGATCTGATTTGTATCTCCATTTGAATCTGAAAAGGAAGGAGGCAATAGTCATAAAGGCAGGGGAAGATCCCTCTTTCCCATGAAAGGGTTTGACACCCAAGTTTAATTGATGTGGGTCTGACCAAATGGGTTTTGAGGGGAGGGGGGTTGAACCGGGAACTCTTTATAAAGTATCAAAGTATAACACAATGCCAGATCCTGTCTTGTATTTCCACAACTGATCATGTCCTAGTAAAAACTCCTTTTGGACAAGACCTGGCTCCAAGAGTTCTTTATTTTCCTAAGATGTGGATTGGGGTGGGTCCTGACAGAAAGAAAAAATGTGCATTAATAAAAAGAAACACACACATCATATATATGTGTGTATATGTAAAGCATCCAAACTTTGATCATTTGACCATGGGGCTGCTGCAACAGTTGTAAGTGGGCAAAACTGTCATAATTCACATTTTTCAGTATTGTAACTTTAAACGGTCACTAAACAAATGGTTGTAAGTTAAAGACTACCTGTAGGTGCCATCAGTTTGACCTGTCATCTATCTACTATATCTTAAAGACAAAGTAGTTAACAGGTGAACCCACAACACAGTTAAACTTCAGAGCCCTCTTTTAACAATCAATTATTGTTTTTAACTCATAGAAAATCTGCAAAGGCTTCTTATCTACCATAAATCACCACAGTTATTGTCTCTGATCAATCTGGGATCAAGTATCCTCATTTGATTCTTTAATAGTAAAACATTTCCTTAAGATTTTGGTTAAGAGCTTTCCCAACCATTGTGTCTTATTCAAGATACAATTAACCCGAATCATAAACCTCTGTTGTCAATCCAGTTTCCCCAAAACGTCCAGTCTAAATTGTTTCCCATCTTATAGTGAGTCCATTTCTCAATCACCATCAATCTCCTTGAGGAAGTCCAGTTCATCACTCCTCAATTCTGTTAACTCCAAATCTGTAGAATCCATATCCCCTTCAGCCTTCTCCAACAAAACTGCACTTTACAAACCAAGCTCCTTCTCCTTTAAATCTGTCAGCAGCAATTTAGATTCCAATCCATCCATTTGTGGGTTTGGTTTGGTCATAGTGGATTATATCTGGTTATCCTCTTTAGGTTGGTCTAAAACGATTGTTATTTTACCAAACTTTTTACCAAATGGGGGAAAGGGGGGTCTTTTGAGATATTTGAGATGAAATATGGAGTTAATTAGTGGGAAATTCCAATGTGTCTTATGTAAGTATTGTTAAATCTTGTTTTCAGCTGAAATAGATTTCCTATTTTGTTTCATTCCATATTATAGGAAGACTTGTTTAAGTACATAACTAGTCTGGAAAACATCAAACGATAGAGGTGCTTTGCTTAGAGCTTACTTAGAAATTCAGCCTGAAAACACTTTATAGAGGAGGCTTGCAAATAAGTTTATAAACATTACTAGCACATATAAACTGGAATTGTACCTGTAACTAAGGGCATTATAATCAAATGCATCAGCATTACCACACAGACCTGGGAAAACATGCAGCTGTTTTATCTTTTGCAAACAGATGCTGTGTTTGCAGCCCCAGATTCTCCAAAGCATTTGGACTTGAATCTAAATGTTGTACAGCCCTAATAATTCCTTGAAGCTATATTTGCAACCTGTCAACTTGCTCCACGAACTTGAATGACTGATGCATAATAGGGTAACTTGCATAGTAAGCAATGCTTGGTTAGTCCAATAGGCAGCAAATAGCAAATGTAGGACAAGAAATAAAAATGCTATTATTAATAAAACAGCATGTTTTTGGTCTGCTTATTTATTTTATTGTGTTTTTATGCATATAGACCTAATTTCTGAGCCATTTAATCTGACAGGAACTAGCACTACAAGTATCAGACGAGGCATAATTCAGTTTGCAGGGTGCAGATTTTATAACTGCAAAGTGTTTTTATCTCCAGTTCAGGGACTTCTGATAGCAACAGCAGGGAAAAATTGTTCTGAAATTTCAAATCCTGCATAGGACTTCCAGTGAAGTAATGGCAGACAGAAAAGTTAGTTACTGCCGCAAAATGAAAGAGTCAGCAAGTAGATAAAAGTCTTTATAATGTCTCTCTGGACAAGGAAATGACTTGAGATTGCCCACAAGTGCTCCATACAGTTGTTCTTCTCGAAGAGACTGTAAGATAGCAGTCCACAGCAGGTTGATACCTCTGGGAGATGAGGGAATAGACATCTTCGCTCAAACTTTAGGGCAGTTTCAAAAGGACACTGGATTGCATACTTTTCTAATCACTTTCACGCTGCTTTTCAGTTACTAGGAACCTTTGGCTCAACAAGTTTTACAGCACCTGGTCAGTTTCCTTTCCATAGCAAAATAACTGATGATTTGCCTTTAATTCTTAGCAAAATAAATTTTAAGTAAAAGTTTCAGGACTTAATTTTTTTTTCTTTGGAATAAATTAATGGGGGGGGGGGGAAAGGTATGTTGCTATCTCTGTAACTCTCAGTGGACCTCTGCTGATTAGGACCAAATCAGGAATCCCGAATCCCCTGTCTATGGACCGCCACCAGGCCGCTGCATGCCAGCAACCGGGGGCCTGCATACAAGCAGGATGCACGCAGCTCACAAAACCCCGCCCCCCTCTGGTGCATGGAAAAACCTCTCTCCACAGAACCAGTCCCTGGTGCCCAAAAGGTGGGGTCCACTGGACTATTTGACAAGGATATGGAAAGAAAAGATAATCTGCTAAAATTGTTTACATGTGATAAAAGTGGAAGTCATTCCTTTATATATGTCTTTAGTACGTTCTCATTTCTTTTCTACTTTTCGTACTGTTTTTGTCTCCTGCACTTTTTTCTTTTTGTTGTTTTAGTTTATATTAGTTTTTATCTTTTTAATTGTGATTTTTTAATAAAATTGCTATAAAAAATGAGCCTTGGGGTAGATGCTTGAGACAAGATAGAATGTTACCCGACGGACTATGAGTTAGCAGGAAAAAGTGCTTTCCAAGTCCTTTACATTCTCTGTGGAACACTGATTTTTAATTAAACGATATACAGAAGATTCTATTATCATAAGAATATAGAAAGAGCTATGCTGCATCAGTTCAAAGGACAGTTCAACAGAGCATTTAGTCAGTTAGCTGTCTGGGTAATAATCCTGTCTTACTGATATAAACTAGCAACTGGACTTCAATCGAGTTCTTTGTATAGGAAAAAAAAAGTCTTTGTTACCCTGGAAAAAGGCAGTGATAAATAGAAATAGTCGGGATCATATAAAGTTGCTTTCTGAAAATATTGATGCTTTGTAATAACATCAGTGTTCCTGTGGCAGCCCTTTTGTGAATGGGCAAACCCCCTACAGCTATTTTATTTATTTATTTATTTATATGCCGCCCATCTCCCCTAGCACTCTAGGCATCTTACGGATAGTAAAAAGATAAGTAGAAAAGCAGTTAATAATGTAAAACTATGCAAAAAGCCAGAAACCAAGAGACAGATGATATAGATATGAGATCTGTTTACCCCGTCAATCACTGCCAGTGGTGAGCACCCACTAGTATGAAGGAATGAGCTATCATATATGCATTTTCTGCGTCATTCCAAGACCTTTCATTACTGCAATGTTATCATGCATTGAACTGCCAAGTACTGAGAACACATACAGTGCAAATAAAAGGCTGTTTTGGCATTGTGAACCATTTCTCACGCATACTGCACCAAGTATCTGTCCAAAACAAAAAAGAAAAACAGTGGTGAGGATTTTGAATGGGAAGAAAAAAAATAAATACACAAATACAACTGTTTGACAATAAAAAAAGAGTGTGCTGTTCGTAAAACAGGGCAGAAAGGCACTTCTCGGTTGCAAGGCTTAACCGGTGACATAACCCTTGCCCAGGGAACACCTTGTTGTTTAGCCAGTTTACTAAGTGTTGTAACCCTTTGAGTCACATTAATCCCAATTCCCCAGAAGTATTATCTCAAAAGATGCAGTAAAAAAGATGATCAGCCTAGATCATTTGTCTTAGGGTATGCAAGCAATGCTGATGTTTGCAGCATCGGAATCAATGTAACTTACAAGTAGAAGGTTTTCTCATCCATTGCATCAAAGGCCATTACTTAAAAAGAAAAAGTGGCTTAAATTTTATGCTGTAGTCTTTGGGCGTAAGCAAAACCAACTTTCTACCCAAGCACGTTCAGTTGCTTGTAAATTCTAGTTCTGCTTATAAATATGTTATATGTAGATTTATTATTATTGTTTGAATAGTTGCTTGATTGTATGCACCCTGACTCTTTAATGCAGTGTTTCTTAACCTTGGCAAGTTTAAGGTATGTTGACCAACTCCCAGAATTTCCCGATCAGCTGGCTGGCTGAGGAATGCTGGGAATTGAAGTCCACACAACTTAAAGTTGCCAAGGTTGAGAAACACCGCTTTAATGAGTCAGCTATGCCTATTGGATTTTGGCCAAGCGGATGATTAATTGCAGATGTCTGAGAATGAAGCTAGTTAGAGCAGTGAATCTGAGAGAAAGGGGTCTGTTAGCAGTAGCCTCATCTACACTTTGGCAAGAAATAAAATCACTTCTTTTTCTGCTTTATATAGACTCAGAAGCCTTTAAAAGATGAAAAAAACTGTTGTTTTTTAATTAAGATAAGAAAGTAATGTTTCTGCTGCTCCTCTAGTTTTTAAAGTTGCATGTCAGCATTTTCAGAATTTATGATGGGATCTCTGGCCAGGAATTTCATAACTGCCTTTTCTGCTTTATGAGTTTAAATATTTATGTTGAAGTGATATTATATTTATAGCAGAACCTTGACATCCTTTTCCCTTTTAAAAATCAGCTTAGAAATCTCTTAAAATTTTATGGCTTAAATGAAATTAATAAGGCCACCAGTTTGTCTGGTAAATGTGTTTGTAATCTGCAATTCACCAAGATGAGACATGCCCATCTCTTCCTTAAAATCTTTCTGGCTGACAAAAGATTTGTACTCAACTTCCTAATTACAACAGTTGTTCAAGTTAATAGGCTAAAACAATATGGCATCATAGGAAATTTCCTTTAGGCAGAGAGGTCTTTGTGCCTTCTCATTTCATACAGAAATCCCAATAGTGGTGGGCACCCATTGTGAGAAAAAAAAATTAAGACTTCCAAATACAAAATTATTAGTGCTTTGTTCTCATAGAAAAGTGTGACACACATGTAGTTTAAGTGTATCAAATGAATAAAATGAATAAACAAATGAGTAAAAATAATAGGGTTTTTTTGGGGGGGGGAACTAACCTGTGGATAAGCTCAAACATCCATTAGTTTTGTCATGGCCAAACTGCATGAAATCTAGAATAAATAGTTTTGATAAATGGTGTCATCTTGTAATTTTTACAAAAGGTTACTGTGTTGCCACTAAAGTACATGACCCTGATGTTGTTTTTTGTAGCAAGTAGCTTTTTTTTTTTAAAAAAAAGACTATTTTAGTGCTTTTTAATTAGTAACAAAAAGAAAAAGAAGGAAACACAGAAGAGGGAAAAAGGAACATACAAAAAGTGGTTTAACAAAAAAAGTGAAATAAATCAGAAAAAGAAAAGAGTATGTTGTAAGTGTAGCAACAATAGTAGCCTTTGCAAGCTGATCATCCAGTTTTGGTCTCAGAAAGTCCTTTAGGGTCACCCACATACAATGAAAACACTGCAGCTGTGGGAAACATAAGGGGCTATTTCAGTACAGATAGTTAGGATTTAGGATTTATTAAATTTATATGCCGCCCTTCTCCCTAAGGACTCAGGGCGGCTCACAACAATAAAAATTAAGAGACATAAAATTAAAAAATTAAAAAAGAATTAAACAATGAATATAAGAAATACGGGACAATTTACACAATAAAAACCAAATTAAAAACCATAGTCAGTCCAGGCCCGCTTGTTGGAACAGCATGTCTTCAGGTCACGGCGGAAGGATCGAAGGTCAGGGGCCGTCGGCAGCTCCGGAGGCAGTTCATTCCAGAGGGTCGGCGTGCCCACAGAGAAGGCTCTCCCCCTTGGGGTCACCAGCTGGCATTGCCTGGCCGACGGAACCCTGAGGAGGCTGACTCTGTGGGAGCGAACTGGGTGATGGGAGGTTGACATTGGCAGCAGGTGGTCTCGCAAGTATCCCGGGCCTAAGCCATGTAGGGTTTTAAAGGTAATTACCAGCACCTTGAATTGCACCCGGAGGGCAACCGGAAGCCAATGCATCTCACGCAGGAGAGGTGTAACATGGGAGTATCGAGATCTTGGTTAACAACAGTAATAGGGACTGGAAACTGTCACTAAGCAATGCATTCATAAAGTGTGACATCAGGGGATCACACCAGCTTACAACGGCAGTTCCAGCAGTTCTGAGCACATAGTATCAAAGCACAATTCCATCCTCCAATTAACAGTCATAAATCACATTTTCCAATTAGTTTGAAATGCAAGCTTTCCCTCCAGTTCTGTAGCCCAATTCTTATCATCTCTTATTTCAATAACCTTGGTTCACACACTAGGTACAGTACTGTTATGTCTAGCTAAACTTTCATGCACATTCCTTCCCCCAGTATCATCTAACTCAGAGTAAAACAAAAGAAGAAAATGGTTGCATCTCCATCTGTTGTCAAAGCAAAAACATTCGATGTTAGCAGTGTTGACATCTTTGTTCAGTGCCATTGTAACTGTGGACAGTCATTGAATGAATGGTTATTAACTGAGGAACACCTATAATCTAAAGTATCACGTAGGAATGACAGGTACATAAGAGATGAACTGAGCATTAGCTAGAACAATGACATTAGTGATTTGTCACTGACAAAATGTGGGGAGAAGTTTAAAGTCAAGCAAGTGAGCAGCTCAGCATGGGGGCACAACCTTTCTTTATTTTAAAAATTACAATTAGAAAAAGAATTACTACAAACTAAAAATAGAAGAATAAAAAAGGAAAAAATAGTGAAGAAACAAAAAAAATGGAAAAGAAAAAATATAGTAAAGAAAAACAAAAGAAATATATAAAGAAATGACTTCCCCCATTATTACAAATATAAATGATTTTAGTAATGTGTACCACCTCTTAAAATACAACAAATTCTCCTCCCATATCTCATCTCTTACCTATAATCAAATCATTAAAGCTTCATTGTTTCAGTCCTTATCAGCAAAAGTTCATTAAAGGTTGCTAGAGATAATAACATACCTATTTTAACCTTAATCAAATAAGCCTACTTTATATTTCTTACTTTTATTTTTAACAATCTTGATCTTTAGTCTTTTAAATAAAAGAACTTGATTTCTTTACATTTTTTTTCTTTGTCACTTCTCATAAAATTCTTCAAAACTTAAAAAAAACTCTTTTGTAAATCCAGTATATAAAAATTATCCAGGTATGTTATTTGACTTGTTATTTGTATATCCCTTTTAATTATAAAGAGATTAGCCAATTTATTCTGTATATCCATGGTAGCCTCTTTTTCCATATCATTCTTGTAACCTGTCATTTTTAAATTTACTTTCAGAGCAGTCTCAATCTTCTCAGGTAAAAAGTGTTCCTCTTCCACAACTTCTTTTAAACACTGTCTGTAAGAGACATAAAATACAAAAATTAAAAAAGAATTAAACAATGAATATAAGAAATACAGGACAATTTACATAATGACAGACTCTTAAAATTAATGTCTAGTTCATTGTTCAAAAATATCCTTCAGTAAAATATTTTGCTCAGTTCTATATTAGAAAGTCAGATTTAAGTGTTCTTCTCCTTTAATTGTAATATGTAGTTCCTTCTGGTTCCCTCTAGTATTCAGCCATCAAAGTCTCATCCTTTGAGGCCTTTGTATTAAGAGAATTTTTAAAAAAGCATTTTCCCATGGGAAGTATTTTTATTATTAATTCCAAAATCTTATTTCAAATCCGTCGCAATCCTTAGTCCATTTGTAATTTTCCAACATCAAGATTCTAATCAGCCTTTTTGCTGTTTATTTCAAAAGAAAAATAATTTAAGTCCTGAAACTTGTATTTAAAATTTCTTTTGCTAAGGATTAAAGGCAAATCACCAGGTGCTATAAAATTTGTTGAGCCAGATATTCCTATTAACCAAAAAGTAGTTAACAAGCAATTTCTGAAAGTGACTACAAAGAAATATGTGAAATGTCCTTAAAGGGACCAATCATGGTGTGAGCGAAATGACTATTCCCTCATCTCCCAGTTCTCTAAACCCATCAGAAACCACTGTCTTGTGGTCTCCTTGCAAGAAGCAACTGTATGGAGCATTTGTGGGTGATTTCAAGTCATGTTGTTGTCCAGAGCGGAGTTATATAGAGCCAATTTACTCACTGGCTTACTATGGTTGTCCACTCCATTTTTAGCGGAGCCAGCTTCTTAATTTTTTAAACTTACATTCATTTACATAACCAAATGTGTGTGTTGGGAATTCTGATTCTTCTGTAAACTATTTTGTTATTTAAGCTAAGTGCTGTGCTCCAATTGACAAGATACATAATTAGCCACATGAACATAGAAGTAGGTCTCTGAGCTTTGGGCTCCAGGCTTTGCTTCTGGAAAACATCAGCTGTGGAATTCCATTCCCTCAGAGACAAGCAGCTCTGAAATTCTTTCTTTTCCAGTTCCTTAGCATGAAAAAAGGGTGTTGATAACAATAGCAATAGCACTTAGACTTATATACTGTTCCACAGTGCTTTATAGCACTCTCTGAACAGTTTACAATGTTAGCATATTGTCCCCAACAATCTGGGCACTCATTTTACCAAGTTTGGAAGAATGGAAGGCTGAGTCAACCTTGAGCCAGTCAAGATCAAACTCCTGCCAGTAGGCAGAGTTAGCCTGCAATACTGCATTCTAACCACTGCACCACCACAGCTCTTGATCCTGAGAAAGAGCCATTAATGCAAACTAACTGGAGAGAATAAGATGATACAGAGGTTCCTAATTTATGTATATAACAATAGAAATAGTACTTAGATTTATATACTACTTTATAGTGCTTTATATAGTGCTACTACTTTATAGTGCTATCTCTAAGTGGTTTACAGAGTCAGCATATTGCTCCCAACAATCTGGGTCCTCATTTTATCAACCTTGGAAGGAAGGAAGGAAGGCTGAGTCATGGAGAATCAAACAGCCGACAGTCAGAATTACCCTGCAATACTGCATTCTAACCTCTGTGCCACCACAGTTCTTATATGACTGGATATGTAATTTGCCACCAATTACTCATGAATTTTTTACAGGTTACCAGCAGAAGATAACTATGCAAAAATGAAATGGCAGAAGCATGCCTGAAACTGCACATTGAATGGAAATACTATCTAAACTTATAGTTTCAGCAATGGCAGGTTAACCCTGTAAAACATTTTAGTGTTGCAGACAGCTGTGTGTACAATGCATTGGCAACTATGATAATTATGCCTTAATCCTATCTGGAGCATTAGTGAGGATCATGAAGTATTTAACAATGTGAGGTAATTTCTTTGCCAGCATAGCAAATATTAGATCTCTGAGCTGAGAGCAATCAAACGTTCCCTTGGCTCACAGTAGTTGTGCTGAGAGCAATAATGTGTTCTCTTGACTTGCTCTATATGAGACCATCCCAGCCCTCAGCAGAATTGTGGCTGTCTTAGAATTTCCCAGTTCAATAGTCTGTTTTTTACAACTAGATGAAAGAGAGCCAAATTAAAGCAATAATCATAGTATGCCTACAAAATCTTGTTAATCTAAAATAGTTTACTACCTTATTTGTGCAGGTTAATTACTTCTTAAAGCAGTGCCTCTCAAGGTTTTTTTCCCCATTATCCAAAATCAATTATCTGAAAGCTCCATTTATCGCTTATCAGAAAATTCTTCTTTAAATATCCCTCTTGTGATGGGATCGTGAGTTTGGGTGTCGTTACCTAAGGAAGAATTACTTTTATCCACTTTTGGATAATTTACTCAAGTTTGGAAAGCACTGCCTTAAAGCATAACTTTAGTACTTAATATCATACTCAGTAGGGGCGTTTCAAGGCCATTCTGTGATTTTTGGGAGTGAGATCTGGAGTTACAGAAATGAGTTAGCCATTCTGGGTTACTCAAATGTAATCTCTTGTATCTCAGATTATCCCAGGCCACCTTATCATCTGGCATGGGAAATTGTACATGTGCCTTTTGGGTTTTAATCCCCCCCCCCCAAAAAAGAGGGAATTGGCAAAAAATATTAGAACGCTGAGAGGATGAAATGGGCCGAAGTTCAGAGAAACCAGTGCAGAGGACTCCCATTTTGCTTTACACAAGAGTGGGATGAAATTTATAGGAAAATAAAGGGTTACAAGGACATGAAGCCTCCCAAATTTTGTACAGAAGACAGTCCTGAGGTTTTCCATACAAAATGTTTGCTGTCATTTGAGAAATGTATACATCATAAAATTTCACTTTATTGTCCAGTTAATGAGGAGAAGCAGCTTGAGGATAGTTTATAAAATTCCAAAGCCTCCAAGTTAATTTTTTTTGTTTCATTTTTTTTAAAAGTGCCTTGCTACCTGGGAGTCCTTCTTGACCTCTCAAACTGCAGCAGACATTACCTTGGAAGAAGAATCTGAAGATCAGTCTTGATCGAGGCATCCTCCTGTGAATTGTTCTTCACCAAAGAATTACTTTATATTTGGGGTGAAATTCATTTATTGTGTAGAGAGATTAAGATTCAAGAGTGGGAGAGTAAGCTTATTGATATGTCAGGTATTCTATTCTGGACTTTATTTGAATCTTGGTTTGTGTATGTTTTTGGTAGCAGCTGAAGAAAGAGAGAGGCCCAGTTCTAATGTAACATTAACCTCATTTAATACTGTGGGGACAAGTTTAGAACTTCAAAGCATGCACTCCTGCCTTCTCTCCTTTTGATGGAAGTTACATTAGATTTTTTCCCCTTCAGTTTTTATATTAACTATAGCTTAATTCTAAACCCAAACCAACAATGAGAAACAAGCCTGTTTCTGAGACAGTGAGTTTCAGTGAATTTAGTTTTACTTAAGTCTATTGAAAATAAATTCAGAGAAAGAAATGAGAGGGAGACATTATGTTTTTTCTTGCAACATTAAACTGTGATAGTAACACCTTACAACTATGGTTTAGCATTAAACTATGGGTTATAACACTTTCTTATAATACTTAACAATAGTTACATCCAAACTGGCCCACTGAGGTGAGAATATGATTGCCAGCATTTTTCTGGAGATATTTTGTTTTTTAATACTGTGCAATTTGAATATAAAATATTTTAAATATGCATTTTAATAATAAAAAGTTTATTAGGAATTTATTCATTATGATTTATTCTTATAGCTAAGCTCTAACCTGGACACTTTTAAAGTTTTATTAGTAATGCATTAGAGTGACAATGAAATATTCACTGCTGGAAAGAATATGGAAGCTATGAAATGCAGTTTTTACTCCAATTAGTCTGACACATCTGACATCAGGAAATGCATTTCTTAAAGTAGTAAAAAAATTGGCTTTCCTAAGAGATGTTTATTTAAAGAGCCATTTTTATGTTGTCACAGATTCAGAGTTGTTCTTTTCAAAGGAATACCTTGTTCTCCTTTTAAAAGATATTATTATTATTATTATTATTATTATTATTATTATTATTATTATTATTATTATTATTAACAATAAGTGATAGTTTTCATTGATTCAGTAGTAAAATACTGGGTTGAAAATACATGAATACTTCAGTAATATAAGTACCGTAGTTGTTTATAGTAAATTACCAATATGTCTTTGCACTAACAGAATAGAGAAGGACAATCAGTAGTGGAAGATCTGCCAGATCCAAATTGAATGAAAAAGGAGCCATTTTCATTTCCCCTATCTTCTCTATGATTTCCCATACTTCCAAGATTCATTCAAGTAACTCCATTCACTCTAATGGATGGAAATTAATCTTTACTCCTTCCAAGGTTGGTTTGCTATGGCATACTGAGAGAATGAGAATACTTTGACAGATGCAAAGCCTTTATTTTATTTTATTTATTTATTTACTTATTCAATTTATATGCCATCCATCTTACCTAGAGGTCATTACTCCTGATTCTATTTCAACTTGCACAAATAAGATCGCCCATCTGGCCCCCATTTTGTTTTTACAGTATTGTTAGGCTGTTGAAATTTCCTTAGTAGCAACAAAATTAGTTGTTTTTCAAATCAGGCTGCTTCCTTAAGGGTAGATCTCTCTTATCCTATGGGTCCTGGAAGTCCTTCAAAGGCACGTTAGATAATTCATTCATTCTGAAAGTAATTTAATCTTTTGACAGCCTTATTAATAAGCTCAATTTTTCAAGGTTGAATAAGGTTGATAACCTTTTAAAGACTCCTACACTTAAAACTCCTTGAAGCCAATTGCCCTAAGCTAGATTGGAGAACTTGCTGTCCTCTAACAGTGGCTACTTTATATTTTACATGAGTATCAACTAGAGGAGCTAACAGATGCTATTGTAATTCAGCAATTGTTGGAGGACCACATATTTCCAAACCTAGAGCTAGAGGCCTAGTCCTACAACAGGTGGATCTGAAAACTTTCCTATGTAGTACAGACTTGCTGTGTAGTTTTTCAGGAAAGCTTAAGACTCTTGTGAAAGCCAAACCAATATATTTCTTCAATCTTTTTTCTGCATTTTTCTAATTCACAGTTTTCCTTCCCTTATTCAATCAAGCCATAAATTAAAAAAAAATTAAAATGTAATTTGTCACCCATAAAGATAAATCTCTCTCCATTCTTTAACCTCCTTTGTCCTAATATTCCTGTATAACTACCTATAATAGTCATAAAGTTAAGATAAACCAAGGGAAAGAGGATACAAAGCTGCACACATTTCTGTCTTTCTTACGTCAACTTGCTCTTGGTTCATTAATCATGATGGAGATTTGAAGGCTTATTTAAGGCTTAGCTCCTCATTGGAACCCAAAGTAGTCACCAATTAAGATTAGTAGAAATCAGAACTAAACTCATGTCAGTTCTTGGTTTTAAATTCTGGTTCCTGCATATGCAGAATAACAGCTTCTCCAAGTTTAGACAAAACACTGAATCTCAAATAAGGCTCCTATGTTGTTTTAATGAGCAATGTGTAAAGGAAATGATATGCCAATGTGCATATACTACTACTCGGGCTTACCAGATAGTAATAGGCTTTTCTTCATTGGAAGACTTGCCAAAGAAGCTAGATAGCCATCTGTCAAGAGTGTTATGAATCCGGAGTTCATTCAAAGCAGAGAATTGAGCTAAATGATATTATCATAGTCACCCCAGCTGTATGATTTTACATTGAAATTGCTTTGTAGCAATGGGGATAGCATTAACAATTTCTGCAACATGTAGAAACTTGGAATATGATAACACGTATTTCAACCCTGCTTGCCGCTAGAGAAGTTGAAAAACAAGACATTTTTTATCTCTCTCCCTGGGAACCTAAGTGTGAACCTAATTCTGCTTCATAATAGTAGTTAGCGCTCCAGTATAGAAGCAGCCATGGCACAGATGGTGATGTTTGTCTGCAAGAATACCACCCACGTCCACATTTATTTTAAAATTATATTTTGAATTATGAATGGAATTTATCAAGTACAATTACAGCAAAATACAGTACAAAAGCAATGTTTAAATAAACACCTACAGCAGTGATGACGAACCTTTTAGAGACCGAGTGCCCAAACTGCAATCCAAAACCCACTTATGTATCATCGGGTGCCAGGTGGATATGGCCCATTGGGTAGATGTGGCCAATTGGGTGGGCGTGGCCCATTGGGCAGGTGTGGCTGTGGTGGTAATGGCAGACTGGGTGGAACTAAAAAGTTTAATCAATCAATTCCAACTTTGCAAGATCTTTTTTTTCCCCCGCAAGAAGTTGAAATTGAACCTTTTTTTTTTTGCACATGGCGGCGGAGGCCTAAAGTGAAAAGGTTTTATAAACCCAGCTGAAGGCCTAGGACTGGGGTGACGGCGTGCATGCCCACAGAGAGGGCTCTGCGTGCCATCTGTGGCACCCATGCCATAGGTTCACCACCACGGACCTATAGCATGGATCTATGCCAGGGGTCTTCAAACTTGGCCCTTTTATGGCTTGTGAACTTCAAGTCCCAGAATTCCTCAGCCAGGCAGTGCTCACAACCCAATTGTGCCACCAATTATCTTTTGTTGCTAATCCAAAAAGAAATGTGATTCAGGCAGTGGCTGAGAACACTAAACATCCATCCATCTATTCTATGTCATACACTACAGCAGACATGTCAAACACAAGGCCCGGGGGTCGGATCCGTCCCGCAAAGTGGTTTCATGCGGCCCACGAAGCCATCCTGGAAACAGTGAGGGAACGGCCCCCA